>NW_027100728.1:106499-108999 GCF_040412425.1 Macrobrachium rosenbergii
AACAAGAAAAAAAAAAAAAGAAAGACACAGTATGCACCCTTTTGAAAAGAGGGAATTGCAGGTTTGGTGAAAGATGTTATTACAAACATCCCAAGATATGTCACAATTATGAGATCTATGGCAAATGTGCATATCTAGATGGCTATGAAGAGGAATGCAGAGATCTACATCCAAAAATATGTAGAAAATGGAAAGAAGGAAATGGATGTAGGTTTAATAAGAAATGTAGGTACATGCATCCTGTAGCCATGAAAACCAAAATCAAAATCAAATACATATAAAAAACCAAGGTAAAAATGAAACAAATAAAGAAAAGAACAAAGATCATGTGATGAAGGCAAAAAGCAAGCCAACAACACATTATGAAATGTCAGCACCACGATATGAGCCATCAGCACCTAGATATAGCACAAGGAACAAGCAATGTATCTATGATGCTAAGGGATGGTGCAGATATGGAGATAAGTGCAGGTTTATGCACAAAGTGAATAAATATGAAGCTGGAAGAACAAATATAATGGAAAAGTTGGATTTTTTAATGTACGAATTTCTGGAAATGAAAAAAAGATCAACATATCAGAACAGGAAAGAGACATGGGAAAATCCTTATTATTACCCATATTAGATAATGGAGATAATATGCAAACCATCATAGTGATGAACGCAGGGTTTAGTTTCGAGTAACTCAAAAGAAAGATAGAGTTCTTAGAAGAACTAACCCAAAATGAAAAAATAGAAATATTGAATATAAGTGAAACCTGGTATTCCCAAGAGACTGGTAATGATGACCAGATAAAGGGTTTCCAAACTTATAGATCAGATAGAAAAATAGAAATCAAGGGGAACCATGATATATATGGAGAGATGCCAATCAAGGAAAAATCTGTGAGAAATATAGTAACACAGAATGTGAATTAATAGCGGTAGAATTTGAATATGAAAAATTAGTGAACATTGTAATATATAGACCCCTAATACTAAAGAGTTTGACATAATAATTGAAAAATTGGATGAAATATGTAGAAATCACAAGGACTGGACTATACTCCTAACCGGAGACTTTAACTTTCCTTTTGTAGAATGGAAAGAACGAATAGGAGACTGTGGTTGTATTTATACATATAAAAAGAGAGCAATAGTAGTGCAGAAGATAAGAGGCAATTTGAAAAGCTATTAGATATGCTACTAGAACATAACATTCAGCAAATAAATCACCTACCAACAAGAAAGGATAATATTTTAGATCTAGTATTTGTGAATGAGGTGAACTATGTTAAAGAAATAATAGTATATAACACGAGTATTTCGGACCATAATGTCATAGAACTAACAGTCCGTTCCAGAACATATGAAAACAGAGAAAAGCAAGAAACGAAAAAAATGGGAAGGATATGGAAAATACAATTTCTATAGTAAGAATATAAATTGGTCAAAAATAAATGAAGAATTAAACAAAGAATGGGAAAATATATTTGTAAGTGATGATATACAGGTAAATACCGATATATTATATAAAATATTAGAGGAAATAGTGGAAAAATATATACTGAAGAAAAAAGTAATCATCAGTCACGAATTCCAAGAGACAGAAGGATCTTGTTCCAAAAAATTAGAAAGTGGAAAAAAGCTCTTGCAAAAGAAAAGAATGCATGGAAAGTGATGGAACTAAAAAGTAAGATAGAAAATGCAGAACAAAAGATTATACAATCAAAAGAAAATGAAAAATGGAACCTAGAAGAAATGACACTACAAAATATCAAGCAAAACCCTAAAATTTTTTATTCATATGCAAAAAGATGAATAAAATAAGAGTAGAAATAGGCCCTCTAAGAATTGAAGGGCGATTAACGAATGAAAAAAGGAAATATGTAACATATTAGCAGAAAGATATAAGAGTGAATTTACACCTAGAATTGAAAATGAAGATAATGATACAGAAATAAGAGATGAAAATACTGAATACTTATCAGATATAGATATTACAGAAGCCGATATTGTGCAGGCTATTAATGAAATTAAAATGGATCAGCAGCAGGACCAGATGGAGTACCTGCCATATTGTTAAAGAAAGTGGTTCATTCAATCGCAAAGCCGCTAGCAATATTATTAAGACAAAGTATAGATACAGGCAAGATTTATGATGAGCATAAATTAGCATATATTACTCCTACTTTCAAAAGTGGTTCAAGACTAGAGGCAAGTAATTATAGGCCTGTGAGTCTGACATCTCATATTATGAAAGTATATGAAAGGGTAATAAAAAAATATAATGAAACATTTAATGAAAAATAGATTGTTCAATATAGGACAACATGGTTTTGTACCCGGAAAAAAAAGTACACAAACCCAACTGTTAGTCCACCATGAAAGCATATATAAAAATATGATAAATGAAAAGATACAGATGTGGTTTACCTAGACTTTGCAAAAGCTTTTGACAAGGTAGATCATAATATATTAGCGAAAAAATTAGAAAACATAACATTGTTGACAAAGTAGG
>NW_027100728.1:113999-116495 GCF_040412425.1 Macrobrachium rosenbergii
GCAAAAAGATGAATAAAATAAGAGTAGAAATAGGCCCTCTAAGAATTGAAGGGCGATTAACGAATGAAAAAAGGAAATATGTAACATATTAGCAGAAAGATATAAGAGTGAATTTACACCTAGAATTGAAAATGAAGATAATGATACAGAAATAAGAGATGAAAATACTGAATACTTATCAGATATAGATATTACAGAAGCCGATATTGTGCAGGCTATTAATGAAATTAAAAATGGATCAGCAGCAGGACCAGATGGAGTACCTGTCATATTGTTAAAGAAAGTGGTTCATTCAATCGCAAAGCCGCTAGCAATATTATTAAGACAAAGTATAGATACAGGCAAGATTTATGATGAGCATAAATTAGCATATATTACTCCTACTTTCAAAAGTGGTTCAAGACTAGAGGCAAGTAATTATAGGCCTGTGAGTCTGACATCTCATATTATGAAAGTATATGAAAGGGTAATAAAAAAATATAATGAAACATTTAATGAAAAATAGATTGTTCAATATAGGACAACATGGTTTTGTACCGGAAAAAGTACACAAACCCAACTGTTAGTCCACCATGAAAGCATATATAAAAATATGATAAATGAAAAAGATACAGATGTGGTTTACCTAGACTTTGCAAAAGCTTTTGACAAGGTAGATCATAATATATTAGCGAAAAAAATTAGAAAACATAACATTGTTGACAAAGTAGGAAGATGGATAAAAGAATTTTTGCAAAACAGAAAACAGATAGTGATTGCAAACGATGAGAAATCGGATGAAGCTACGGTAATATCCGGTGTACCACAGGGTACGGTGTTAGCTGCATTGCTGTTTGTGATTATGATTGCAGACATAGACAGTAATGTTAAGGACTCAGTAGTAAGAAGTTTCGCAGATGACACAAGAATAAGTAGAGAAATTGCTTGTGATGAAGATAGGAACTCGCTACAAAGAGACCTAAACAAAATATATAAATGGGCAGAGATAAATAGGATGGTATTTAACTCTGATAAATTTGAATCAATGAACTATGGTGATAAAGTAGGAATGCTATATGCATATAAAGGACCTAATAATGAGACAATCACAAACAAGGAAGCAGTTAAAGACCTTGGTGTGATGTTGAATAGGAATATGTTATGCAATGATCAAATAGCAATTCTATTGGCAAAATGCAAAGCAAAAATGGGAATGTTGTTCCGGCACTTCAAAACAAGAAAAGCTGAACACATGATTATGCTTTATAAAACGTACGTACGTAGTCCACTTGAATATTGCAATATAATATGGTACCCACACTACCAAAAGGATATTGCACAAATAGAGAGTGTACAAAGGTCATTTACAGCTAGAATAGAAGAAGTTAAAGACCTTGACTACTGGGAAAGACTACAATTCTTAAATTTATATAGTCTTGAAAGGAGAAGAGAATGCTACATGGTAATTCAAGCATGGAAAGAGATAGAAGGAATTACCGAAAATATCATGGAACTAAAATTATCAAAAAGAGCAAGCAGAGGTAGATTAATAGTGCCAAAAACTATACCAGGAAAATTAAGGAAAGCACACAGGACATTAATCCACCACGCACCAGCATCGATAATGCAGCGTCTATTCAATGCGCTACCAGCTCATCTGAGGAACATAACAGGAGTGAGCGTAGATGTGTTTAAGAATAAGCTCGACAAATATCTAAGATGCATCCCAGACCATCCAAGACTGGAAGATGCAAAATATACCGGAAGATGCGTTAGCAACTCTCTGGTAGACATCAAAGGCGCCTCACACTGAGGGACCTGGGGCAACCTGAACGTTGTAATCTGTAAGGTCTGTAAGGTCTCTCTCTCTCTCTCTCTCTCTCTCTCTCTCTCTCTCTCTCTCTCTCTCTCAAGGATTTCTCTCTCAGTCTCTCTCTCTCTCTTTCTCTCTCTCTCTCTCTCTCTCTCTCTCTCTCTCTCTCTCTCTCTCTCTCTCTCTCTCTCTCTCTCTCTCTCAAAATTTCGGCATTTTGTTTATCAATCTCTCTCTCTCTCTCTCTCACTCTCTCTCAACAATGGATTTCGGCATTTGCTTATCAGTCTCTCTCTCTCTCTCTCTCTCTCTCTCTCTCTCTCTCTCTCTCTCTCTCTCTCTCTCTCTCTCTCTCTCAAGGATTTCGGCACTTTGCTTATCAGGCTCTCTCTCTCTCTCTCTCTCTCTCTCTCTCTCTCTCTCTCTCTCTCTCTCTCTCTCTCTCTTTCAGCATTTTGCTTATCAGTCTCTCTCTCTCTCTCTCTCTCTCTCTCAAGGATTTCTGGCATTTTGCTTATCTTCTCTCTCTCTCTCTCTCTCTCTCTCTCTCTCTCTCTCTCTCTCTCTCTCTCTCTCTCTCTCTCTCTCTCTTGGTTCTCTCTCTCTCTCTCTCTCTCTCTCTCTCTCTCTCTCTCTCTCTCTCTCTCTTTCTCTCTCTCTCTCTCTCTCTCTCTCTCTCTCTCTCTCAGTCTCTCTCTCTCTCT
>NW_027100728.1:116995-188659 GCF_040412425.1 Macrobrachium rosenbergii
GATTTTTTAGTGTAACGTCAAGGTATTTTGTGAGGGTTTGGGGCAATCCATGAACATTGTGCTATCTGGAAGGGTCTTGGAATGTAGTATCAAACCTTTTCCTCAGGTTTTCAGGTTAGTCTTGAAGCATCGTGCCTGAGGAAGGATTTTTAGTGTAACGTCAAGGTATTTTGTGAGGGTTTGGGGCAATCCATGAACATTGTGCTATCTGGAAGGGTCTTGGAATGTAGTATCAAACCTTTTCCTCAGGTTTTCAGGTTAGTCTTGAAGCATCGTGCCTGAGGAAGGATTTTTAGTGTAATAACGTCAAGGTATTTTGTGAGGGTTTGGGGCAATCCATGAACATTGTGCTATCTGGAAGGGTCTTGGAATGTAGTATCAAACCTTTTCCTCAGTTTCAGGTTAGTCTTGAAGCATCGTGCCTGAGGAAGGATTTTTAGTGTAACGTCAAGGTATTTTGTGAGGGTTTGGGGCAATCCATGAACATTGTGCTATCTGGATTTTGAGGGTTTGGGGCAATCCTTGAACATTGTGCTATTTGGAAGGGTCTCAATGTAGTATCAAACCTTTTCCTCAGGTTTTCAGGTTAGTCTTGAAGCATCGTGCCTGAGGAAGGATTTTTTAGTAACGTAGGTATTTTGTGAGGTTTTGGGGCAATCCATGAACATTGTGCTATCTGGAAGGGTCTCGAATGTAGTATCAAACCTTTCCTCAGGTTTTCAGGTTAGTCTGAAGCATCGTGCCTGAGGAAGGATTTTAGTGTAACGTCAAGGTATTTTTTTAGGGTTTAAAGTAACCTTGTAACATTGTGCTATGTGGAAGTGGTCTTGAATGTAGTATCATCTTTTCTCAGGTTCAGGTTAGTCTTGAAGCATCGTGCCTGAGGAAGGATTTTAGTGTAACTTCAAGCTGTATTTTGTGAGGGCTTCTGGGGCAACCCATGAACATTGTGTTATCTGGAAGGGTCTCGAATGTGGTATCAAACCTTCTCAGGTTTTCAGGTTAGTCTTGAAGCATCGTGCCTGAGGAAGGATTTTTAGTGTAACGTCAAGGTATTTTGTGAGGGTTTGGGGCAATCCATGAACATTGTGCTATCTGGAAGGGTCTCGAATGTAGTATCAAACCTTTTCCTCAGGTTTTCAGGTTAGTCTTGAAGCATCGTGCCTGAGGAAGGATTTTTAGTGTAACGTAAAGGTATTTTTGTGAGGGTTTGGGGCAATCCATGAACATTGTGCTATCTGGAAGGGTCTCGAATGTAGTATCAAACCTTTTCCTCAGGTTTTCAGGTTAGTCTTGAAGCATCGTGCCTGAGGAAGGATTTTTAGTGTAACGTCAAGGTATTTTGTGAGGGTTTGGGGCAATCCATGAACATTGTGCTATCTGGAAGGGTCTCAGAATGTAGTATCAAACCTTTTCCTCAGGTTTTCAGGTTAGTCTTGAAGCATCGTGCCTGAGGAAGGATTTTTAGTGTAACGTCAAGGTATTTTGTGAGGGTTTTGGGCAATCCATGAACATTGTGTTATTTGAAGGGTCTTGGGAATGTAATATCAAACCTTTCCTCAGGTTTTCAGGTTATCTGAAGCATCGAGCCTGGAGGCTGATTTTTAGTGTAATGTCAAGGGTATTTTGTGAGGTTTTGGGGCAATCCATGAACATTGTGCTATCTGAAGGGTCTCGAATGTAGTATCAAACCTTTTCCTCAGGTTTTCAGGTTAGTCTTAGCATCGTATGAGGAAGGGATTTCTTTAGTGTAACGCAAGGTATTTTGTGAGGGTTTGGGGGGCAATCCATGAACATTGTGCTATCTGGAAGGGTCTCAGAATGTAGTATCAAACCTTTTCCTCAGGTTTTCAGGTTAGTATTGAAGCATCATTGCCTGAGGAAGGATTTTTAGTGTAACGTCAAGGTATTTTGTGAGGGTTTGGGGCAATCCATGAACATTGTGCTATATGAAGGGTCTTGAATGTAGTATCAAACCTTTTCTCAGGTTTTCAGGTTAGTCTTGAAGCATCGTGCCTGAGGAAGGATTTTAGTGTAATGTAAATGTATTTTGTGAGGGTTTGGGGCAATCCTATGAATATTGTGCTATCTGGAAGGGTCTTGGAATGGGTATCAAACCTTTTCCTGTGGTTTTCAGGTTAGTCTTTGAAGCATCGTGCCTGAGGAAGGATTTTTAGTGTAACGCCAAGGTATTTTGTGAGGTTTTGGAGCAATCCATGAACATTATGCTGCCTGGAAGGGTCTCGGAATGTAGTATCAAACCTTTTCCTCAGGTTTTCAGGTTAGTCTTGAAGCATCGTGCCTGAGGAAGGATTTTTTAGTGTAACGTCAAGGTATTTTGTGAGGGTTTGAGCAATCCATGAACATTGTGCTATCTGGAAGGGTCTCGGAATGTAGTATCAAACCTTTTCCTCAGGTTTTCAGGTTAGTCTTGAAGCATCGTGCCTGAGGAAGGATTTTTTAGTGTAACGTCAAGGTATTTTGTGAGGGTTTGGGGCAATCCATGAACATTGTGCTATCTGGAAGGGTCTCGGAATGTAGTATCAAACCTTTTCCTCAGGTTTTCAGTGTAGTCTTGAAGCATCGTGCCTGAGGAAGGATTTTTAGTGTAACGTCAAGGTATTTTTGTGAGTGTTTGGGGCAATCCATGAACATTGTGCTATTTGGAAGGGTCTGAATGTAGTATCAAACCTTTCTCAGGTTTTCAGGTTAGTCTTGAAGCATCGTGCCTGAGGAAGGATTTTTTAGTGTAACGTCAAAGGTATTTTGTGAGGGTTTGGGGCAATCCATGAACATTGTGCTATCTGGAAGGGTCTCGAATGTAGTATCAAACCTTTTCTCAGGTTTTCAGGTTAGTCTTGAAGCATCGTGCCTGAGGAAGGATTTTTTAGTGTAACGTCAAGGTATTTTTGTGAGGGTTTGGGCAATCCATGAACATTGTGCTATCTGGAAGGGTCTCGAATGTAGTATCAAACCTTTTCTCAGGTTTTCAGGTTAGTCTTGAAGCATCGTGCCTGAGGAAGGATTTTTTAGTGTAACGTCAAAGGTATTTTGTGAGGGTTTGGGGCAATCCATGAACATTGTGCTATTTGGAAGGGTCTCGAATGTAGTATCAAACCTTTTCCTCAGGTTTTCAGTGTTAGTCTTGAAGCATCGTGCCTGAGGAAGGATTTTTTAGTGTAACGGCAAGGTATTTTGTGAGGGTTTGGGGCAATTCATGAACATTGTGCTATCTGGAAGGGTCCTGAATGTAGTATCAAACCTTTTCCTCAGGTTTTCAGGTTAGTCTTGAAGCATCGTGCCTGAGGAAGGATTTTTTAGTGTAACGTAAAGGTATTTTGTGAGGGTTTGGGGCAATCCATGAACATTGTGCTATCTGGAAGGGTCTCAGAATGTAGTATCAAACCTTTTCCTCAGGTTTTCAGGTTAGTCTTGAAGCATCGTGCCTGAGGAAGGATTTTTAGTGTAACGTCAAGGTATTTTGTGAGGGTTTGGGCAATCCATGAACATTGTGCTATCTGGAAGGGTCTGGAATGTAGTATCAAACCTTTTCCTCAGGTTTTCAGTGTTAGTCTTGAAGCATCGTGCCTGAGGAAGGATTTTTAGTGTAACGTCAAGGTATTTTGTGAGGGTTTTGGGCAATCCATGAACATTGTGCTATTTGGAAGGGTCTCGAATGTAGTATCAAACCTTTCCTCAGGTTTTCAGTGTTAGTCTTGAAGCATCGTGCCTGAGGAAGGATTTTTAGTGTAACGTCAAGGTATTTTGTGAGGGTTTTGGGCAATCCATGAACATTGTGCTATCTGGAAGGGTCTTGGAATGTAGTATCAAACCTTTTCCTCAGGTTTTCAGGTTAGTCTTGAAGCATCGTGCCTGAGGAAGGATTTTTTAGTGTAACATCAAGGTATTTTGTGAGGGTTTGGGGCAATCCATGAACATTGTGCTATCTGGAAGGGTCTTGGAATGTAGTATCAAACCTTTTCCTCAGGTTTTCAGGTTAGTCTTGAAGCATCGTGCCTGAGGAAGGATTTTTAGTGTAACGTCAAGGTATTTTGTGAGGGTTTGGGGCAATCCATGAACATTGTGCTATCTGGAAGGGTCTCAGAATGTAGTATCAAACCTTTTCCTCAGGTTTTCAGGTTAGTCTTGAAGCATCGTGCCTGAGGAAGGATTTTTTAGTGTAACGTCAAGGTATTTTGTGAGGGTTTGGGGCAATCCATGAACATTGTGCTATCTGGAAGGGTCTCGAATGTAGTATCAAACCTTTTCCTCAGGTTTTCAGGTTAGTCTTGAAGCATCGTGCCTGAGGAAGGATTTTTTAGTGTAACGTCAAGGTATTTTGTGAGGGTTTGGGGCAATCCATGAACATTGTGCTATCTGGAAGGGTCTCAGAATGTAGTATCAAACCTTTTCCTCAGGTTTTCAGGTTAGTCTTGAAGCATCGTGCCTGAGGAAGGATTTTTTAGTGTAACGTCAAGGTATTTTGTGAGGGTTTGGGGCAATCCATGAACATTGTGCTATCTGGAAGGGTCTCAGAATGTAGTATCAAACCTTTTCCTCAGGTTTTCAGGTTAGTCTTGAAGCATCGTGCCTGAGGAAGGATTTTTTAGTGTAACGTCAAGGTATTTTGTGAGGGTTTTGGGCAATCCATGAACATTGTGCTATTTGGAAGGGTCTTGAATGTAGTATCAAACCTTTTCCTCAGGTTTTCAGGTTAGTCTTGAAGCATCGTGCCTGAGGAAGGATTTTTAGTGTAACGTCAAGGTATTTTGTGAGGGGTTTGGGGCAATCCATGAACATTGTGCTATCTGGAAGGGTCTCAGAATGTAGTATCAAACCTTTTCCTCAGGTTTTCAGGTTAGTCTTGAAGCATCGTGCCTGAGGAAGGATTTTTTAGTGTAACGTCAAGGTATTTTGTGAGGGTTTGGGCAATCCATGAACATTGTGCTATCTGGAAGGGTCTCAGAATGTAGTATCAAACCTTTTCCTCAGGTTTTCAGGTTAGTCTTGAAGCATCGTGCCTGAGGAAGGATTTTTAGTGTAACGTCAAGGTATTTTGTGAGGGTTTGGGGCAATCCATGAACATTGTGCTATCTGGAAGGGTCTCGAATGTAGTATCAAACCTTTTCTCAGGTTTTCAGGTTAGTCTTGAAGCATCGTGCCTGAGGAAGGATTTTTAGTGTAACGTCAAGGTATTTTGTGAGGGTTTGGGGCAATCCATGAACATTGTGCTATTTGGAAGGGTCTTGGAATGTAGTATCAAACCTTTTCCTCAGGTTTTCAGGTTAGTCTTGAAGCATCGTGCCTGAGGAAGGATTTTTAGTGTAACGTCAAGGTATTTTGTGAGGGTTTGGGGCAATCCATGAACATTGTGCTATTTGGAAGGGTCTTGGAATGTAGTATCAAACCTTTTCCTCAGGTTTTCAGGTTAGTCTTGAAGCATCGTGCCTGAGGAAGGATTTTTTAGTGTAACGTCAAGGTATTTTGTGAGGGTTTGGGGCAATCCATGAACATTGTGCTATCTGGAAGGGTCTCAGAATGTAGTATCAAACCTTTTCCTCAGGTTTTCAGGTTAGTCTTGAAGCATCTTGCCTGAGGAAGGATTTTTTAGTGTAACGTCAAGGTATTTTGTGAGGGTTTGGGGCAATCCATGAACATTGTGCTATCTGGAAGGGTCTCGTAATGTAGTATCAAACCTTTTCCTCAGGTTTTCAGGTTAGTCTTGAAGCATCGTGCCTGAGGAAGGATTTTTTAGTGTAACGTCAAGGTATTTTGTGAGGGTTTGGGGCAATCCATGAACATTGTGCTATCTGGAAGGGTCTCAGAATGTAGTATCAAACCTTTTCTCAGGTTTTCAGGTTAGTCTTGAAGCATCGTGCCTGAGGAAGGATTTTTAGTGTAACGTCAAGGTATTTTGTGAGGGTTTGGGGCAATCCATGAACATTGTGCTATCTGGAAGGGTCTTGGAATGTAGTATCAAACCTTTTCCTCAGGTTTTCAGGTTAGTCTTGAAGCATCGTGCCTGAGGAAGGATTTTTAGTGTAACGTCAAGGTATTTTGTGAGGGTTTGGGGCAATCCATGAACATTGTGCTATCTGGAAGGGTCTCAGAATGTAGTATCAAACCTTTTCCTCAGGTTTTCAGGTTAGTCTTGAAGCATCGTGCCTGAGGAAGGATTTTTAGTGTAACGTCAAGGTATTTTGTGAGGGTTTGGGGCAATCCATGAACATTGTGCTATTTGGAAGGGTCTCAGAATGTAGTATCAAACCTTTTCCTCAGGTTTTCAGTGTTAGTCTTGAAGCATCGTGCCTGAGGAAGGATTTTTAGTGTAACGTCAAGGTATTTTGTGAGGGTTTGGGGCAATCCATGAACATTGTGCTATTTGGAAGGGTCTTGGAATGTGTATCAAACCTTTTCCTCAGGTTTTCAGGTTAGTCTTGAAGCATCGTGCCTGAGGAAGGATTTCTAGTGTAACGTCAAGGTATTTTTGTGAGGGTTTGGGGCAATCCATGAACATTGTGCTATCTGGAAGGGTCTCGAATGTAGTATCAAACCTTTTCCTCAGGTTTTCAGGTTAGTCTTGAAGCATCGTGCCTGAGGAAGGATTTTTTAGTGTAACGTCAAGGTATTTTGTGAGGGTTTGGGGCAATCCATGAACATTGTGCTATTTGGAAGGGTCTCGAATGTAGTATCAAACCTTTTCCTCAGGTTTTCAGGTTAGTCTTGAAGCATCGTGCCTGAGGAAGGATTTTTAGTGTAACGTCAAGGTATTTTTGAGGGTTTGGGGCAATCCATGAACATTGTGCTATCTGGAAGGGTCTCGAATGTAGTATCAAACCTTTTCCTCAGGTTTTCAGGTTAGTCTTGAAGCATCGTGCCTGAGGAAGGATTTTTTAGTGTAACGTCAAAGGTATTTTGTGAGGTTTGGGGCAATCCATGAACATTGTGCTATCTGGAAGGGTCTCTGAATGTAGTATCAAACCTTTTCCTCAGGTTTTCAGGTTAGTCTTGAAGCATCGTGCCTGAGGAAGGATTTTTAGTGTAACGTCAAGGTATTTTGTGAGGGTTTGGGGCAATCCATGAACATTGTGCTATCTGGAAGGGTCTCGGAATGTAGTATCAAACCTTTTCCTCAGGTTTTCAGTGTTAGTCTTGAAGCATCGTGCCTGAGGAAGGATTTTTAGTGTAATATCAAGGTATTTTGTGAGGGTTTGGGGCAATCCATGAACATTGTGCTATCTGGAAGGGTCTTGAATGTAGTATCAAACCTTTTCCTCAGGTTTTCAGGTTAGTCTTGAAGCATCGTGCCTGAGGAAGGATTTTTAGTGTAACGTCAAGGTATTTTGTGAGGGTTTGGGGCAATCCATGAACATTGTGCTATCTGGAAGGGTCTTGGAATGTAGTATCAAACTTTTCCTCAGGTTTTCAGGTTAGTCTTGAAGCATCGTGCCTGAGGAAGGATTTTTTAGTGTAACGTCAAGGTATTTTGTGAGGGTTTGGGGCAATCCATGAACATTGTGCTATCTGGAAGGGTCTCAGAATGTAGTATCAAACCTTTTCCTCAGGTTTTCAGTGTAGTCTTGAAGCATCGTGCCTGAGGAAGGATTTTTTAGTGTAACGTCAAGGTATTTTGTGAGGGTTTGGGGCAATCCATGAACATTGTGCTATCTGGAAGGGTCTTGGAATGTAGTATCAAACCTTTTCCTCAGGTTTTCAGGTTAGTCTTGAAGCATCGTGCCTGAGGAAGGATTTTTTAGTGTAACGTCAAGGTATTTTGTGAGGGTTTGGGGCAATCCATGAACATTGTGCTATCTGGAAGGGTCTGGAATGTAGTATCAAACCTTTTCCTCAGGTTTTCAGGTTAGTCTTGAAGCATCGTGCCTGAGGAAGGATTTTTTAGTGTAACGTCAAGGTATTTTGTGAGGGTTTGGGGCAATCCATGAACATTGTGCTATCTGGAAGGGTCTTGAATGTAGTATCAAACCTTTTCCTCAGGTTTTCAGGTTAGTCTTGAAGCATCGTGCCTGAGGAAGGATTTTTAGTGTAACGTCAAGGTATTTTGTGAGGGTTTGGGGCAATCCATGAACATTGTGCTATCTGGAAGGGTCTTGAATGTAGTATCAAACCTTTTCCTCAGGTTTTCAGGTTAGTCTTGAAGCATCGTGCCTGAGGAAGGATTTTTTAGTGTAACGTCAAGGTATTTTGTGAGGGTTTGGGGCAATCCATGAACATTGTGCTATCTGGAAGGGTCTCAGAATGTAGTATCAAACCTTTTCCTCAGGTTTTCAGGTTAGTCTTGAAGCATCGTGCCTGAGGAAGGATTTTTTAGTGTAACGTCAAGGTATTTTGTGAGGGTTTGGGGCAATCCATGAACATTGTGCTATCTGGAAGGGTCTCAGAATGTAGTATCAAACCTTTTCCTCAGGTTTTCAGGTTAGTCTTGAAGCATCGTGCCTGAGGAAGGATTTTTAGTGTAACGTCAAGGTATTTTGTGAGGGTTTGGGGCAATCCATGAACATTGTGCTATCTGGAAGGGTCTTGAATGTAGTATCAAACCTTTTCCTCAGGTTTTCAGGTTAGTCTTGAAGCATCGTGCCTGAGGAAGGATTTTTAGTGTAACGTCAAGGTATTTTGTGAGGGTTTGGGGCAATCCATGAACATTGTGCTATCTGGAAGGGTCTCTGAATGTAGTATCAAACCTTTTTCTCAGGTTTTCAGTGTTAGTCTTGAAGCATCGTGCCTGAGGAAGGATTTTTAGTGTAACGTCAAGGTATTTTGTGAGGGTTTGGGGCAATCCATGAACATTGTGCTATCTGGAAGGGTCTCGAATGTAGTATCAAACCTTTTCCTCAGGTTTTCAGGTTAGTCTTGAAGCATCGTGCCTGAGGAAGGATTTTTAGTGTAACGTCAAGGTATTTTGTGAGGGTTTGGGGCAATCCATGAACATTGTGCTATCTGGAAGGGTCTCGAATGTAGTATCAAACCTTTTCCTCAGGTTTTCAGGTTAGTCTTGAAGCATCGTGCCTGAGGAAGGATTTTTTTAGTGTAACGTCAAGGTATTTTGTGAGGGTTTGGGGCAATCCATGAACATTGTGCTATCTGGAAGGGTCTTGAATGTAGTATCAAACCTTTTCCTCAGGTTTTCAGTGTTAGTCTTGAAGCATCGTGCCTGAGGAAGGATTTTTTTAGTGTAACGTCAAGGTATTTTGTGAGGGTTTGGGGCAATCCATGAACATTGTGCTATCTGGAAGGGTCTCAGAATGTAGTATCAAACCTTTTCTCAGGTTTTCAGTGTTAGTCTTGAAGCATCGTGCCTGAGGAAGGATTTTTAGTGTAACGTCAAGGTATTTTGTGAGGGTTTGGGGCAATCCATGAACATTGTGCTATCTGGAAGGGTCTCGAATGTAGTATCAAACCTTTTCCTCAGGTTTTCAGGTTAGTCTTGAAGCATCGTGCCTGAGGAAGGATTTTTAGTGTAACGTCAAGGTATTTTGTGAGGGTTTGGGGCAATCCATGAACATTGTGCTATCTGGAAGGGTCTCAGAATGTAGTATCAAACCTTTTCCTCAGGTTTTCAGGTTAGTCTTGAAGCATCGTGCCTGAGGAAGGATTTTTAGTGTAACGTCAAGGTATTTTTGTGAGGGTTTGGGGCAATCCATGAACATTGTGCTATTCTGGAAGGGTCTCAGAATGTAGTATCAAACCTTTTCCTCAGGTTTTCAGGTTAGTCTTGAAGCATCGTGCCTGAGGAAGGATTTTTAGTGTAACGTCAAGGTATTTTGTGAGGGTTTGGGGCAATCCATGAACATTGTGCTATCTGGAAGGGTCTTGAATGTAGTATCAAACCTTTTCCTCAGGTTTTCAGGTTAGTCTTGAAGCATCGTGCCTGAGGAAGGATTTTTAGTGTAACGTCAAGGTATTTTGTGAGGGTTTGGGGCAATCCATGAACATTGTGCTATTTGGAAGGGTCTTGGAATGTAGTATCAAACCTTTCCTCAGGTTTTCAGGTTAGTCTTGAAGCATCGTGCCTGAGGAAGGATTTTTTTAGTGTAACGTCAAGGTATTTTGTGAGGGTTTGGGGCAATCCATGAACATTGTGCTATCTGGAAGGGTCTCGAATGTAGTATCAAACTTTTCCTCAGGTTTTCAGGTTAGTCTTGAAGCATCGTGCCTGAGGAAGGATTTTTTAGTGTAACGTCAAGGTATTTTGTGAGGGTTTGGGGCAATCCATGAACATTGTGCTATCTGGAAGGGTCTTGGAATGTAGTATCAAACCTTTTCCTCAGGTTTTCAGGTTAGTCTTGAAGCATCGTGCCTGAGGAAGGATTTTTTAGTGTAACGTCAAGGTATTTTGTGAGGGTTTGGGGCAATCCATGAACATTGTGCTATTTGGAAGGGTCTGGAATGTAGTATCAAACCTTTTCCTCAGGTTTTCAGGTTAGTCTTGAAGCATCGTGCCTGAGGAAGGATTTTTTTAGTGTAACGTCAAGGTATTTTGTGAGGGTTTGGGGCAATCCATGAACATTGTGCTATTTGGAAGGGTCTCGAATGTAGTATCAAACCTTTTCCTCAGGTTTTCAGGTTAGTCTTGAAGCATCGTGCCTGAGGAAGGATTTTTAGTGTAACGTCAAGGTATTTTGTGAGGGTTTGGGGCAATCCATGAACATTGTGCTATCTGGAAGGGTCTCGAATGTAGTATCAAACCTTTTCCTCAGGTTTTCAGGTTAGTCTTGAAGCATCGTGCCTGAGGAAGGATTTTTAGTGTAACGTCAAGGTATTTTGTGAGGGTTTGGGGCAATCCATGAACATTGTGCTATCTGGAAGGGTCTCGAATGTAGTATCAAACCTTTTCCTCAGGTTTTCAGGTTAGTCTTGAAGCATCGTGCCTGAGGAAGGATTTTTTTTCAAGGTATTTTGTGCAAATGAACATTGTTATTTGAAGGGGAAGGTATTTTTCCTGAGGGTTTGGGGCAATCCTGAGGAAGGATTTTGTGAGGGTTTGAGGGGGGCAATCCATGAACATTGTGCTATCTGGAAGGGTCTCAGAATGTAGTATCAAACCTTTTCCTCAGGTTTTCAGGTTAGTCTTGAAGCATCGTGCCTGAGGAAGGATTTTTTAGTGTAACGTCAAGGTATTTTGTGAGGGTTTGGGGCAATCCATGAACATTGTGCTATTTGGAAGGGTCTCGGAATGTAGTATCAAACCTTTTCCTCAGGTTTTCAGGTTAGTCTTGAAGCATCGTGCCTGAGGAAGGATTTTATAGTGTAACGTCAAGGTATTTTGTGAGGGTTTGGGGCAATCCATGAACATTGTGCTATCTGGAAGGGTCTTGAATGTAGTATCAAACCTTTTCCTCAGGTTTTCAGGTTAGTCTTGAAGCATCGTGCCTGATTAAGGATTTTTTAGTGTAACGTCAAGGTATTTTGTGAGGGTTTGGGGCAATCCATGAACATTGTGCTATTTGGAAGGGTCTGTGAATGTAGTATCAAAAATTTTCCTCAGGTTTTTAGGTTAGTCTTGAAGCATCGAGCCTGAGGAAGGATTTTTTAGTGTAACGTAAAGGTATTTTGTGAGGGTTTGGGGCAATCCATGAACATTGTGCTATCTGGAAGGGTCTCAGAATGTAGTATCAAACCTTTTCCTCAGGTTTTCAGGTTAGTCTTGAAGCATCGTGCCTGAGGAAGGATTTTTTAGTGTAACGTCAAGGTATTTTGTGAGGGTTTGGGCAATCCATGAACATTGTGCTATTTGGAAGGGTCTCAGAATGTAGTATCAAACCTTTTCCTCAGGTTTTCAGGTTAGTCTTGAAGCATCGTGCCTGAGGAAGGATTTTGTAGTGTAACGTCAAGGTATTTTGTGAGGGTTTGGGGCAATCCATGAACATTGTGCTATTTGGAAGGGTCTCGGAATGTAGTATCAAACCTTTTCCTCAGGTTTTCAGGTTAGTCTTGAAGCATCGTGCCTGAGGAAGGATTTTTCAGTGTAACGTCAAGGTATTTTTTGTGAGGGTTTGGGGCAATCCATGAACATTGTGCTATCTGGAAGGGTCTCGGAATGTAGTATCAAACCTTTTCCTCAGGTTTTCAGGTTAGTCTTGAAGCATCGTGCCTGAGGAAGGATTTTTAGTGTAACGTCAAGGTATTTTGTGAGGGTTTTGGGCAATCCATGAACATTGTGCTATCTGGAAGGGTCTCGAATGTAGTATCAAACCTTTTCCTCAGGTTTTCAGGTTAGTCTTGAAGCATCGTGCCTGAGGAAGGATTTTTTAGTGTAACGTCAAGGTATTTTGTGAGGGTTTGGGGCAATCCATGAACATTGTGCTATCTGGAAGGGTCTGGAATGTAGTATCAAACCTTTCCTCAGGTTTTCAGGTTAGTCTTGAAGCATCGTGCCTGAGGAAGGATTTTTAGTGTAACGTCAAGGTATTTTGTGAGGGTTTGGGGCAATCCATGAACATTGTGCTATCTGGAAGGGTCTCGGAATGTAGTATCAAACCTTTTCCTCAGGTTTTCAGGTTAGTCTTGAAGCATCGTGCCTGAGGAAGGATTTTTTAGTGTAACGTCAAGGTATTTTGTGAGGGTTTGGGGCAATCCATGAACATTGTGCTATTTGGAAGGGTCTCGAATGTAGTATCAAACCTTTTCCTCAGGTTTTCAGGTTAGTCTTGAAGCATCGTGCCTGAGGAAGGATTTTTTAGTGTAACGTCAAGGTATTTTGTGAGGGTTTGGGGCAATCCATGAACATTGTGCTATTTGGAAGGGTCTCGAATGTAGTATCAAACCTTTTCCTCAGGTTTTCAGGTTAGTCTTGAAGCATCGTGCCTGAGGAAGGATTTTTAGTGTAACGTCAAGGTATTTTGTGAGGGTTTGGGGCAATCCATGAACATTGTGCTATTTGGAAGGGTCTCGAATGTAGTATCAAACCTTTTCCTCAGGTTTTCAGGTTAGTCTTGAAGCATCGTGCCTGAGGAAGGATTTTTTAGTGTAACGTCAAGGTATTTTGTGAGGGTTTGGGGCAATCCATGAACATTGTGCTATTTGGAAGGGTCTCGGAATGTAGTATCAAACCTTTTCCTCAGGTTTTCAGGTTAGTCTTGAAGCATCGTGCCTGAGGAAGGATTTTTAGTGTAACGTCAAGGTATTTTGTGAGGGTTTGGGGCAATCCATGAACATTGTGCTATCTGGAAGGGTCTCAGAATGTAGTATCAAACCTTTTCCTCAGGTTTTCAGGTTAGTCTTGAAGCATCGTGCCTGAGGAAGGATTTTTTAGTGTAACGTCAAGGTATTTTGTGAGGGTTTGGGGCAATCCATGAACATTGTGCTATTGGAAGGGTCTCGGAATGTAGTATCAAACATTTTCCTCAGGTTTTCAGGTTAGTCTTGAAGCATCGTGCCTGAGGAAGGATTTTTTAGTGTAACGTCAAGGTATTTTTGTGAGGTTTTGGGCAATCCATGAACATTGTGCTATTTGGAAGGGTCTCGAATGTAGTATCAAACCTTTTCCTCAGGTTTTCAGGTTAGTCTTGAAGCATCGTGCCTGAGGAAGGATTTTTTAGTGTAACGTCAAGGTATTTTTTGAGGGTTTGGGGCAATCCATGAACATTGTGCTATTTGGAAGGGTCTTGGAATGTAGTATCAAACCTTTTCCTCAGGTTTTCAGGTTAGTCTTGAAGCATCGTGCCTGAGGAAGGATTTTTTAGTGTAACGTCAAGGTATTTTGTGAGGGTTTGGGGCAATCCATGAACATTGTGCTATTTGGAAGGGTCTCGAATGTAGTATCAAACCTTTTCCTCAGGTTTTCAGGTTAGTCTTGAAGCATCGTGCCTGAGGAAGGATTTTTAGTGTAACGTCAAGGTATTTTGTGAGGGTTTGGGGCAATCCATGAACATTGTGCTATCTGGAAGGGTCTCGAATGTAGTATCAAACCTTTTCCTCAGGTTTTCAGTGTTAGTCTTGAAGCATCGTGCCTGAGGAAGGATTTTTAGTGTAACGTCAAGGTATTTTGTGAGGGTTTGGGGCAATCCATGAACATTGTGCTATCTGGAAGGGTCTTGGAATGTAGTATCAAACCTTTTCCTCAGGTTTTCAGGTTAGTCTTGAAGCATCGTGCCTGAGGAAGGATTTTTTAGTGTAACGTCAAGGTATTTTGTGAGGGTTTGGGGCAATCCATGAACATTGTGCTATCTGGAAGGGTCTCGGAATGTAGTATCAAACCTTTTCCTCAGGTTTTCAGGTTAGTCTTGAAGCATCGTGCCTGAGGAAGGATTTTTAGTGTAACGTCAAGGTATTTTTGAGGGTTTGGGGCAATCCATGAACATTGTGCTATTTGGAAGGGTCTTGAATGTAGTATCAAACCTTTTCCTCAGGTTTTCAGGTTAGTCTTGAAGCATCGTGCCTGAGGAAGGATTTTTTTAGTGTAACGTCAAGGTATTTTGTGAGGGTTTGGGGCAATCCATGAACATTGTGCTATCTGGAAGGGTCTCGGAATGTAGTATCAAACCTTTTCCTCAGGTTTTCAGGTTAGTCTTGAAGCATCGTGCCTGAGGAAGGATTTTTTAGTGTAACGTCAAGGTATTTTGTGAGGGTTTGGGGCAATCCATGAACATTGTGCTATCTGGAAGGGTCTTGAATGTAGTATCAAACCTTTTCCTCAGGTTTTCAGGTTAGTCTTGAAGCATCGTGCCTGAGGAAGGATTTTTTTAGTGTAACGTCAAGGTATTTTGTGAGGGTTTGGGGCAATCCATGAACATTGTGCTATTTGGAAGGGTCTCGGAATGTAGTATCAAACCTTTTCCTCAGGTTTTCAGGTTAGTCTTGAAGCATCGTGCCTGAGGAAGGATTTTTTAGTGTAACGTCAAGGTATTTTGTGAGGGTTTGGGGCAATCCATGAACATTGTGCTATTTGGAAGGGTCTTGGAATGTAGTATCAAACCTTTTCCTCAGGTTTTCAGGTTAGTCTTGAAGCATCGTGCCTGAGGAAGGATTTTTTAGTGTAACGTCAAGGTATTTTGTGAGGGTTTGGGGCAATCCATGAACATTGTGCTATCTGGAAGGGTCTCTGAATGTAGTATCAAACCTTTTCCTCAGGTTTTCAGGTTAGTCTTGAAGCATCGTGCCTGAGGAAGGATTTTTAGTGTAACGTCAAGGTATTTTGTGAGGGTTTGGGGCAATCCATGAACATTGTGCTATCTGGAAGGGTCTCAGAATGTAGTATCAAACCTTTTCCTCAGGTTTTCAGGTTAGTCTTGAAGCATCGTGCCTGAGGAAGGATTTTTAGTGTAACGTCAAGGTATTTTGTGAGGGTTTGGGGCAATCCATGAACATTGTGCTATCTGGAAGGGTCTCGAATGTAGTATCAAACCTTTTCCTCAGGTTTTCAGGTTAGTCTTGAAGCATCGTGCCTGAGGAAGGATTTTTTAGTGTAACGTCAAGGTATTTTGTGAGGGTTTGGGGCAATCCATGAACATTGTGCTATTTGGAAGGGTCTCGAATGTAGTATCAAACCTTTTCCTCAGGTTTTCAGTTAGTCTTGAAGCATCGTGCCTGAGGAAGGATTTTTTAGTGTAACGTCAAGGTATTTTGTGAGGGTTTGGGGCAATCCATGAACATTGTGCTATCTGGAAGGGTCTCGGAATGTAGTATCAAACCTTTTCCTCAGGTTTTCAGGTTAGTCTTGAAGCATCGTGCCTGAGGAAGGATTTTTTTAGTGTAACGTCAAGGTATTTTGTGAGGGTTTGGGGCAATCCATGAACATTGTGCTATCTGGAAGGGTCTCAGAATGTAGTATCAAACCTTTTCCTCAGGTTTTCAGGTTAGTCTTGAAGCATCGTGCCTGAGGAAGGATTTTTTAGTGTAACGTCAAAGGTATTTTGTGAGGGTTTGGGGCAATCCATGAACATTGTGCTATTTGGAAGGGTCTTGAATGTAGTATCAAACCTTTTCCTCAGGTTTTCAGGTTAGTCTTGAAGCATCGTGCCTGAGGAAGGATTTTTAGTGTAACGTCAAGGTATTTTGTGAGGGTTTGGGGCAATCCATGAACATTGTGCTATCTGGAAGGGTCTCGGAATGTAGTATCAAACCTTTTCCTCAGGTTTTCAGGTTAGTCTTGAAGCATCGTGCCTGAGGAAGGATTTTTTAGTGTAACGTCAAGGTATTTTGTGAGGGTTTGGGGCAATCCATGAACATTGTGCTATTTGGAAGGGTCTCGGAATGTAGTATCAAACCTTTTCCTCAGGTTTTCAGGTTAGTCTTGAAGCATCGTGCCTGAGGAAGGATTTTTTAGTGTAACGTCAAGGTATTTTGTGAGGGTTTTGGGCAATCCATGAACATTGTGCTATTTGGAAGGGTCTCAGAATGTAGTATCAAACCTTTTCCTCAGGTTTTCAGGTTAGTCTTGAAGCATCGTGCCTGAGGAAGGATTTTTTAGTGTAACGTCAAGGTATTTTGTGAGGGTTTGGGGCAATCCATGAACATTGTGCTATCTGGAAGGGTCTCGAATGTAGTATCAAACCTTTTCCTCAGGTTTTCAGGTTAGTCTTGAAGCATCGTGCCTGAGGAAGGATTTTTAGTGTAACGTCAAGGTATTTTGTGAGGGTTTGGGGCAATCCATGAACATTGTGCTATCTGGAAGGGTCTCTGAATGTAGTATCAAACCTTTTCCTCAGGTTTTCAGGTTAGTCTTGAAGCATCGTGCCTGAGGAAGGATTTTTTAGTGTAACGTCAAGGTATTTTGTGAGGGTTTGGGGCAATCCATGAACATTGTGCTATCTGGAAGGGTCTCGAATGTAGTATCAAACCTTTTTCCTCAGGTTTTCAGGTTAGTCTTGAAGCATCGTGCCTGAGGAAGGATTTTTAGTGTAACGTCAAGGTATTTTTGTGAGGGTTTGGGGCAATCCATGAACATTGTGCTATCTGGAAGGGTCTCGAATGTAGTATCAAACCTTTTCCTCAGGTTTTCAGGTTAGTCTTGAAGCATCGTGCCTGAGGAAGGATTTTTAGTGTAACGTCAAGGTATTTTGTGAGGGTTTGGGGCAATCCATGAACATTGTGCTATCTGGAAGGGTCTCGAATGTAGTATCAAACCTTTTCCTCAGGTTTTCAGGTTAGTCTTGAAGCATCGTGCCTGAGGAAGGATTTTTAGTGTAACGTCAAGGTATTTTTGTGAGGTTTGGGGCAATCCATGAACATTGTGCTATCTGGAAGGGTCTCGAATGTAGTATCAAACCTTTTCCTCAGGTTTTCAGTGTTAGTCTTGAAGCATCGTGCCTGAGGAAGGATTTTTAGTGTAACGTCAAGGTATTTTGTGAGGGTTTGGGGCAATCCATGAACATTGTGCTATCTGGAAGGGTCTCGGAATGTAGTATCAAACCTTTTCCTCAGGTTTTCAGGTTAGTCTTGAAGCATCGTGCCTGAGGAAGGATTTTTAGTGTAACGTCAAGGTATTTTGTGAGGGTTTGGGGCAATCCATGAACATTGTGCTATCTGGAAGGGTCTCGAATGTAGTATCAAACCTTTTCCTCAGGTTTTCAGGTTAGTCTTGAAGCATCGTGCCTGAGGAAGGATTTTTAGTGTAACGTCAAGGTATTTTGTGAGGGTTTGGGGCAATCCATGAACATTGTGCTATCTGGAAGGGTCTCGAATGTAGTATCAAACCTTTTCCTCAGGTTTTCAGGTTAGTCTTGAAGCATCGTGCCTGAGGAAGGATTTTTAGTGTAACGTCAAGGTATTTTGTGAGGGTTTGGGGCAATCCATGAACATTGTGCTATTTGGAAGGGTCTCGAATGTAGTATCAAACCTTTTCCTCAGGTTTTCAGGTTAGTCTTGAAGCATCGTGCCTGAGGAAGGATTTTTTAGTGTAACGTCAAGGTATTTTGTGAGGGTTTGGGGCAATCCATGAACATTGTGCTATCTGGAAGGGTCTTGGAATGTAGTATCAAACCTTTTCCTCAGGTTTTCAGGTTAGTCTTGAAGCATCGTGCCTGAGGAAGGATTTTTTAGTGTAACGTCAAGGTATTTTGTGAGGGTTTGGGGCAATCCATGAACATTGTGCTATTTGGAAGGGTCTCAGAATGTAGTATCAAACCTTTTCCTCAGGTTTTCAGGTTAGTCTTGAAGCATCGTGCCTGAGGAAGGATTTTTTTTTAGTGTAATGTAAAGGTATTTTTGAGGGTTTGGGGCAATCCATGAACATTGTGCTATCTGGAAGGGTCTTGGAATGTAGTATCAAACCTTTTCCTCAGGTTTTCAGGTTAGTCTTGAAGCATCGTGCCTGAGGAAGTATTTTTTAGCGTAATGTCAAGGTATTTTGTGAGGGTTTGGGGCAATCCATGAACATTGTGCTATTTGGAAGGGTCTCGGAATGTAGTATCAAACCTTTTCCTCAGGTTTTCAGGTTAGTCTTGAAGCATCGAGGCTGAGGAAGGATTTTTTAGTGTAACGTCAAGGTATTTTGTGAGGGTTTGGGGCAATCCATGAACATTGTGCTATTTGGAAGGGTCTCGGAATGTAGTATCAAACCTTTTCCTCAGGTTTTCAGGTTAGTCTTGAAGCATCGTGCCTGAGGAAGGATTTTTTTAGTGTAACGTCAAGGTATTTTGTGAGGGTTTGGGGCAATCCATGAACATTGTGCTATTTGGAAGGGTCTCGAATGTAGTATCAAACCTTTTCCTCAGGTTTTCAGGTTAGTCTTGAAGCATCGTGCCTGAGGAAGGATTTTTAGTGTAACGTCAAGGTATTTTGTGAGGGTTTGGGGCAATCCATGAACATTGTGCTATCTGGAAGGGTCTCGGAATGTAGTATCAAACCTTTTCCTCAGGTTTTCAGGTTAGTCTTGAAGCATCGTGCCTGAGGAAGGATTTTTTAGTGTAACGTAAAGGTATTTTTGTGAGGGTTTGGGGCAATCCATGAACATTGTGCTATCTGGAAGGGTCTCAGAATGTAGTATCAAACCTTTTCCTCAGGTTTTCAGGTTAGTCTTGAAGCATCGTGCCTGAGGAAGGATTTTTAGTGTAACGTCAAGGTATTTTGTGAGGGTTTGGGGCAATCCATGAACATTGTGCTATTTGGAAGGGTCTCAGAATGTAGTATCAAACCTTTTCCTCAGGTTTTCAGGTTAGTCTTGAAGCATCGTGCCTGAGGAAGGATTTTTTAGTGTAACGTCAAGGTATTTTGTGAGGGTTTGGGGCAATCCATGAACATTGTGCTATCTGGAAGGGTCTTGGAATGTAGTATCAAACCTTTTCCTCAGGTTTTCAGGTTAGTCTTGAAGCATCGTGCCTGAGGAAGGATTTTTTAGTGTAACGTCAAGGTATTTTGTGAGGGTTTGGGGCAATCCATGAACATTGTGCTATTTGGAAGGGTCTCGGAATGTAGTATCAAACCTTTTCCTCAGGTTTTCAGGTTAGTCTTGAAGCATCGTGCCTGAGGAAGGATTTTTTAGTGTAACGTCAAGGTATTTTGTGAGGGTTTGGGGCAATCCATGAACATTGTGCTATCTGGAAGGGTCTCGGAATGTAGTATCAAACCTTTTCCTCAGGTTTTCAGGTTAGTCTTGAAGCATCGTGCCTGAGGAAGGATTTTTTAGTGTAACGTCAAGGTATTTTGTGAGGGTTTGGGGCAATCCATGAACATTGTGCTATCTGGAAGGGTCTCGGAATGTAGTATCAAACCTTTTCCTCAGGTTTTCAGGTTAGTCTTGAAGCATCGTGCCTGAGGAAGGATTTTTAGTGTAACGTCAAGGTATTTTGTGAGGGTTTGGGGCAATCCATGAACATTGTGCTATCTGGAAGGGTCTTGGAATGTAGTATCAAACCTTTTCCTCAGGTTTTCAGGTTAGTCTTGAAGCATCGTGCCTGAGGAAGGATTTTTAGTGTAACGTCAAGGTATTTTGTGAGGGTTTGGGGCAATCCATGAACATTGTGCTATCTGGAAGGGTCTCGGAATGTAGTATCAAACCTTTTCCTCAGGTTTTCAGGTTAGTCTTGAAGCATCGTGCCTGAGGAAGGATTTTTTAGTGTAACGTCAAGGTATTTTGTGAGGGTTTTGGGGCAATCCATGAACATTGTGCTATCTGGAAGGGTCTTGGAATGTAGTATCAAACCTTTTCCTCAGGTTTTCAGGTTAGTCTTGAAGCATCGTGCCTGAGGAAGGATTTTTTAGTGTAACGTCAAGGTATTTTGTGAGGGTTTGGGGCAATCCATGAACATTGTGCTATCTGGAAGGGTCTCGAATGTAGTATCAAACCTTTTCCTCAGGTTTTCAGGTTAGTCTTGAAGCATCGTGCCTGAGGAAGGATTTTTTAGTGTAACGTCAAGGTATTTTGTGAGGGTTTGGGGCAATCCATGAACATTGTGCTATCTGGAAGGGTCTTGGAATGTAGTATCAAACCTTTTCCTCAGGTTTTCAGGTTAGTCTTGAAGCATCGTGCCTGAGGAAGGATTTTTTTAGTGTAACGTCAAGGTATTTTGTGAGGGTTTGGGGCAATCCATGAACATTGTGCTATCTGGAAGGGTCTTGGAATGTAGTATCAAACCTTTTCCTCAGGTTTTCAGGTTAGTCTTGAAGCATCGTGCCTGAGGAAGGATTTTTTAGTGTAACGTCAAGGTATTTTGTGAGGGTTTGGGCAATCCATGAACATTGTGCTATTTGGAAGGGTCTCGGAATGTAGTATCAAACCTTTTCCTCAGGTTTTCAGGTTAGTCTTGAAGCATCGTGCCTGAGGAAGGATTTTTTAGTGTAACGTCAAGGTATTTTGTGAGGGTTTGGGGCAATCCATGAACATTGTGCTATCTGGAAGGGTCTCGGAATGTAGTATCAAACCTTTTCCTCAGGTTTTCAGGTTAGTCTTGAAGCATCGTGCCTGAGGAAGGATTTTTAGTGTAACGTCAAGGTATTTTGTGAGGGTTTGGGGCAATCCATGAACATTGTGCTATCTGGAAGGGTCTCGAATGTAGTATCAAACCTTTTCCTCAGGTTTTCAGGTTAGTCTTGAAGCATCGTGCCTGAGGAAGGATTTTTTAGTGTAACGTCAAGGTATTTTGTGAGGGTTTGGGGCAATCCATGAACATTGTGCTATCTGGAAGGGTCTTGGAATGTAGTATCAAACCTTTTCCTCAGGTTTTCAGGTTAGTCTTGAAGCATCGTGCCTGAGGAAGGATTTTTTAGTGTAACGTCAAGGTATTTTGTGAGGGTTTGGGGCAATCCATGAACATTGTGCTATCTGGAAGGGTCTCGGAATGTAGTATCAAACCTTTTCCTCAGGTTTTCAGGTTAGTCTTGAAGCATCGTGCCTGAGGAAGGATTTTTAGTGTAACGTCAAGGTATTTTGTGAGGGTTTGGGGCAATCCATGAACATTGTGCTATCTGGAAGGGTCTCGAATGTAGTATCAAACCTTTTCCTCAGGTTTTCAGGTTAGTCTTGAAGCATCGTGCCTGAGGAAGGATTTTTAGTGTAACGTCAAGGTATTTTTGTGAGGGTTTGGGGCAATCCATGAACATTGTGCTATCTGGAAGGGTCTTGGAATGTAGTATCAAACCTTTTCCTCAGGTTTTCAGGTTAGTCTTGAAGCATCGTGCCTGAGGAAGGATTTTTTTAGTGTAACGTCAAGGTATTTTGTGAGGGTTTGGGGCAATCCATGAACATTGTGCTATCTGGAAGGGTCTTGAATGTAGTATCAAACCTTTTCCTCAGGTTTTCAGGTTAGTCTTGAAGCATCGTGCCTGAGGAAGGATTTTTAGTGTAACGTCAAGGTATTTTGTGAGGGTTTGGGGCAATCCATGAACATTGTGCTATCTGGAAGGGTCTTGGAATGTAGTATCAAACCTTTTCCTCAGGTTTTCAGGTTAGTCTTGAAGCATCGTGCCTGAGGAAGGATTTTTTAGTGTAACGTCAAGGTATTTTGTGAGGTTTGGGGCAATCCATGAACATTGTGCTATATGGAAGGGTCTCAGAATGTAGTATCAAACCTTTTCCTCAGGTTTTCAGGTTAGTCTTGAAGCATCGTGCCTGAGGAAGGATTTTTAGTGTAACGTCAAGGTATTTTGTGAGGGTTTGGGGCAATCCATGAACATTGTGCTATCTGGAAGGGTCTTAGAATGTAGTATCAAACCTTTTCCTCAGGTTTTCAGTGTTAGTCTTGAAGCATCGTGCCTGAGGAAGGATTTTTAGTGTAACGTCAAGGTATTTTGTGAGGGTTTGGGGCAATCCATGAACATTGTGCTATCTGGAAGGGTCTCGAATGTAGTATCAAACCTTTTCCTCAGGTTTTCAGGTTAGTCTTGAAGCATCGTGCCTGAGGAAGGATTTTTTAGTGTAACGTCAAGGTATTTTGTGAGGGTTTGGGGCAATCCATGAACATTGTGCTATCTGGAAGGGTCTGAATGTAGTATCAAACCTTTTCCTCAGGTTTTCAGGTTAGTCTTGAAGCATCGTGCCTGAGGAAGGATTTTTAGTGTAACGTCAAGGTATTTTGTGAGGGTTTGGGGCAATCCATGAACATTGTGCTATCTGGAAGGGTCTTGGAATGTAGTATCAAACCTTTTCCTCAGGTTTTCAGGTTAGTCTTGAAGCATCGTGCCTGAGGAAGGATTTTTAGTGTAACGTCAAGGTATTTTGTGAGGGTTTGGGGCAATCCATGAACATTGTGCTATCTGGAAGGGTCTGGAATGTAGTATCAAACCTTTTCCTCAGGTTTTCAGGTTAGTCTTGAAGCATCGTGCCTGAGGAAGGATTTTTAGTGTAACGTCAAGGTATTTTGTGAGGGTTTGGGGCAATCCATGAACATTGTGCTATTTGGAAGGGTCTCGGAATGTAGTATCAAACCTTTTCCTCAGGTTTTCAGGTTAGTCTTGAAGCATCGTGCCTGAGGAAGGATTTTTAGTGTAACGTCAAGGTATTTTGTGAGGGTTTGGGGCAATCCATGAACATTGTGCTATATGGAAGGGTCTCGGAATGTAGTATCAAACCTTTTCCTCAGGTTTTCAGGTTAGTCTTGAAGCATCGTGCCTGAGGAAGGATTTTTTAGTGTAACGTCAAAGGTATTTTGTGAGGGTTTGGGGCAATCCATGAACATTGTGCTATCTGGAAGGGTCTTGGAATGTAGTATCAAACCTTTTCCTCAGGTTTTCAGGTTAGTCTTGAAGCATCGTGCCTGAGGAAGGATTTTTTAGTGTAACGTCAAGGTATTTTGTGAGGGTTTGGGGCAATCCATGAACATTGTGCTATCTGGAAGGGTCTCGGAATGTAGTATCAAACCTTTTCCTCAGGTTTTCAGTGTAGTCTTGAAGCATCGTGCCTGAGGAAGGATTTTTTAGTGTAACGTCAAGGTATTTTGTGAGGGTTTGGGGCAATCCATGAACATTGTGCTATCTGGAAGGGTCTCGGAATGTAGTATCAAACCTTTTCCTCAGGTTTTCAGGTTAGTCTTGAAGCATCGTGCCTGAGGAAGGATTTTTAGTGTAACGTCAAGGTATTTTGTGAGGGTTTGGGGCAATCCATGAACATTGTGCTATCTGGAAGGGTCTCGAATGTAGTATCAAACCTTTTCCTCAGGTTTTCAGGTTAGTCTTGAAGCATCGTGCCTGAGGAAGGATTTTTAGTGTAACCTCAAGGTATTTTGTGAGGGTTTGGGGCAATCCATGAACATTGTGCTATCTGGAAGGGTCTCGGAATGTAGTATCAAACCTTTTCCTCAGGTTTTCAGTGTAGTCTTAAAGCATCGTGCCTGAGGAAGGATTTTTAGTGTAACGTCAAGGTATTTTGTGAGGGTTTGGGGCAATCCATGAACATTGTGCTATCTGGAAGGGTCTCAGAATGTAGTATCAAACTTTTCCTCAGGTTTTCAGGTTAGTCTTGAAGCATCGTGCCTGAGGAAGGATTTTTAGTGTAACGTCAAGGTATTTTGTGAGGGTTTGGGGCAATCCATGAACATTGTGCTATTTGGAAGGGTCTTGGAATGTAGTATCAAACCTTTTCCTCAGGTTTTCAGGTTAGTCTTGAAGCATCGTGCCTGAGGAAGGATTTTTTAGTGTAACGTCAAGGTATTTTGTGAGGGTTTGGGGCAATCCATGAACATTGTGCTATCTGGAAGGGTCTCGAATGTAGTATCAAACCTTTTCCTCAGGTTTTCAGGTTAGTCTTGAAGCATCGTGCCTGAGGAAGATTTTTTTAGTGTAACGTCAAGGTATTTTGTGAGGGTTTGGGGCAATCCATGAACATTGTGCTATCTGGAAGGGTCTTGGAATGTAGTATCAAACCTTTTCCTCAGGTTTTCAGGTTAGTCTTGAAGCATCGTGCCTGAGGAAGGATTTTTAGTGTAACGTCAAGGTATTTTTGTGAGGGTTTGGGGCAATCCATGAACATTGTGCTATCTGGAAGGGTCTTGGAATGTAGTATCAAACCTTTTCCTCAGGTTTTCAGGTTAGTCTTGAAGCATCGTGCCTGAGGAAGGATTTTTAGTGTAACGTCAAGGTATTTTGTGAGGGTTTGGGGCAATCCATGAACATTGTGCTATTTGGAAGGGTCTCGGAATGTAGTATCAAACCTTTTCCTCAGGTTTTCAGGTTAGTCTTGAAGCATCGTGCCTGAGGAAGGATTTTTTTAGTGTAACGTCAAGGTATTTTGTGAGGGTTTTGGGCAATCCATGAACATTGTGCTATTTGGAAGGGTCTCGGAATGTAGTATCAAACCTTTTCCTCAGGTTTTCAGGTTAGTCTTGAAGCATCGTGCCTGAGGAAGGATTTTTAGTGTAACGTCAAGGTATTTTGTGAGGGTTTGGGGCAATCCATGAACATTGTGCTATTTGGAAGGGTCTCGAATGTAGTATCAAACCTTTTCCTCAGGTTTTCAGGTTAGTCTTGAAGCATCGTGCCTGAGGAAGGATTTTTTAGTGTAACGTCAAGGTATTTTGTGAGGGTTTGGGGCAATCCATGAACATTGTGCTATTTGGAAGGGTCTCGGAATGTAGTATCAAACCTTTTCCTCAGGTTTTCAGGTTAGTCTTGAAGCATCGTGCCTGAGGAAGGATTTTTTAGTGTAACGTCAAGGTATTTTGTGAGGGTTTGGGGCAATCCATGAACATTGTGCTATTTGGAAGGGTCTCAGAATGTAGTATCAAACCTTTTCCTCAGGTTTTCAGGTTAGTCTTGAAGCATCGTGCCTGAGGAAGGATTTTTTAGTGTAACATCAAGGTATTTTGTGAGGGTTTGGGGCAATCCATGAACATTGTGCTGTATGGAAAGGTCTTCGAATGTAGTATCAAACATTTTCCTCAGGTTTTCAGGTTAGTCTTGAAGCATCGTGCCTGAGGAAGGATTTTTTAGTGTAACGTCAAGGTATTTTGTGAGGGTTTGGGGCAATCCATGAACATTGTGCTATCTGGAAGGGTCTCGGAATGTAGTATCAAACCTTTTCCTCAGGTTTTCAGGTTAGTCTTGAAGCATCGTGCCTGAGGAAGGAGTTTTTAGTGTAACGTCAAGGTATTTTGTGAGGGTTTGGGGCAATCCATGAACATTGTGCTATTTGGAAGGGTCTCGGAATGTAGTATCAAACCTTTTCCTCAGGTTTTCAGGTTAGTCTTGAAGCATCGTGCCTGAGGAAGGATTTTTAGTGTAACGTCAAGGTATTTTGTGAGGGTTTGGGGCAATCCATGAACATTGTGCTATTTGGAAGGGTCTCGGAATGTAGTATCAAACCTTTTCCTCAGGTTTTCAGGTTAGTCTTGAAGCATCGTGCCTGAGGAAGGATTTTTTAGTGTAACGTCAAGGTATTTTTTTTAGGGTTTGGGGCAATCCATGAACATTGTGCTATCTGGAAGGGTCTCGGAATGTAGTATCAAACCTTTTCCTCAGGTTTTCAGTGTAGTCTTGAAGCATCGTGCCTGAGGAAGGATTTTTTAGTGTAACGTCAAGGTATTTTGTGAGGGTTTGGGGCAATCCATGAACATTGTGCTATCTGGAAGGGTCTTGGAATGTAGTATCAAACCTTTTCCTCAGGTTTTCAGGTTAGTCTTGAAGCATCGTGCCTGAGGAAGGATTTTTTTAGTGTAACGTCAAGGTATTTTGTGAGGGTTTGGGGCAATCCATGAACATTGTGCTATCTGGAAGGGTCTTGAATGTAGTATCAAACCTTTTCCTCAGGTTTTCAGGTTAGTCTTGAAGCATCGTGCCTGAGGAAGGATTTTTAGTGTAACGTCAAGGTATTTTTGTGAGGGTTTGGGGCAATCCATGAACATTGTGCTATCTGGAAGGGTCTCAGAATGTAGTATCAAACCTTTTCCTCAGGTTTTCAGGTTAGTCTTGAAGCATCGTGCCTGAGGAAGGATTTTTTAGTGTAACGTCAAGGTATTTTTGTGAGGGTTTGGGGCAATCCATGAACATTGTGCTATTTGGAAGGGTCTGAATGTAGTATCAAACCTTTTCCTCAGGTTTTCAGGTTAGTCTTGAAGCATCGTGCCTGAGGAAGGATTTTTTAGTGTAACGTCAAGGTATTTTGTGAGGGTTTGGGGCAATCCATGAACATTGTGCTATCTGGAAGGGTCTCGAATGTAGTATCAAACCTTTTCCTCAGGTTTTCAGGTTAGTCTTGAAGCATCGTGCCTGAGGAAGGATTTTTTAGTGTAACGTCAAGGTATTTTGTGAGGGTTTGGGGCAATCCATGAACATTGTGCTATTTGGAAGGGTCTCAGAATGTAGTATCAAACCTTTTCCTCAGGTTTTCAGGTTAGTCTTGAAGCATCGTGCCTGAGGAAGGATTTTTAGTGTAACGTCAAGGTATTTTGTGAGGGTTTGGGGCAATCCATGAACATTGTGCTATTTGGAAGGGTCTGGAATGTAGTATCAAACCTTTTCCTCAGGTTTTCAGGTTAGTCTTGAAGCATCGTGCCTGAGGAAGGATTTTTTTAGTGTAACGTCAAGGTATTTTGTGAGGGTTTGGGCAATCCATGAACATTGTGCTGTATGGAAGGGTCTCGAATGTAGTATCAAACCTTTTCCTCAGGTTTTCAGGTTAGTCTTGAAGCATCGTGCCTGAGGAAGGATTTTTTTAGTGTAACGTCAAGGTATTTTGTGAGGGTTTGGGGCAATCCATGAACATTGTGCTATCTGGAAAGGGTCTCGAATGTAGTATCAAACATTTTCCTCAGGTTTTCAGGTTAGTCTTGAAGCATCGTGCCATGAGGAAGGATTTTTTAGTGTAACGTCAAGGTATTTTGTGAGGGTTTGGTGCAATCCATGAACATTGTGCTGTCTGGAAGGGTCTTGACATGTAGTATCAAACCTTTTCCTCAGGTTTTCAGGATAGTTTTGAAGCATCGTGCCATGAGGAAGGATTTTTTAGTGTAACGTCAAGGTATTTTGTGAGGGTTTGGGGCAATCCATGAACATTGTGCTATCTGGAAGGGTCTCAGAATGTAGTATCAAACCTTTTCCTCAGGTTTTCAGGATAGTCTTGAAGCATCGTGCCTGAGGAAGGATTTTTTAGTGTAACGTCAAGGTATTTTGTGAGGGTTTGGGGCAATCCATGAACATTGTGCTATCTGGAAGGGTCTCAGAATGTAGTATCAAACCTTTTCCTCAGGTTTTCAGGTTAGTCTTGAAGCATCGTGCCTGAGGAAGGATTTTTAGTGTAACGTCAAGGTATTTTGTGAGGGTTTGGGGCAATCCATGAACATTGTGCTATCTGGAAGGGTCTTGGAATGTAGTATCAAACCTTTTCCTCAGGTTTTCAGGTTAGTCTTGAAGCATCGTGCCTGAGGAAGGATTTTTAGTGTAACGTCAAGGTATTTTGTGAGGGTTTGGGGCAATCCATGAACATTGTGCTATCTGGAAGGGTCTCGGAATGTAGTATCAAACCTTTTCCTCAGGTTTTCAGTGTTAGTCTTGAAGCATCGTGCCTGAGGAAGGATTTTTAGTGTAACGTCAAAGGTATTTTGTGAGGGTTTGGGGCAATCCATGAACATTGTGCTATCTGGAAGGGTCTCAGAATGTAGTATCAAACCTTTTCCTCAGGTTTTCAGGTTAGTCTTGAAGCATCGTGCCTGAGGAAGGATTTTTAGTGTAACGTCAAGGTATTTTGTGAGGGTTTGGGGCAATCCATGAACATTGTGCTATTTGGAAGGGTCTCGGAATGTAGTATCAAACCTTTTCCTCAGGTTTTCAGGTTAGTCTTGAAGCATCGTGCCTGAGGAAGGATTTTTTTAGTGTAACGTCAAGGTATTTTGTGAGGGTTTGGGGCAATCCATGAACATTGTGCTATTTGGAAGGGTCTCGGAATGTAGTATCAAACCTTTTCCTCAGGTTTTCAGGTTAGTCTTGAAGCATCGTGCCTGAGGAAGGATTTTTAGTGTAACGTCAAGGTATTTTGTGAGGGTTTGGGGCAATCCATGAACATTGTGCTATTTGGAAGGGTCTCGGAATGTAGTATCAAACCTTTTCCTCAGGTTTTCAGGTTAGTCTTGAAGCATCGTGCCTGAGGAAGGATTTTTAGTGTAACGTCAAGGTATTTTGTGAGGGTTTGGGGCAATCCATGAACATTGTGCTATCTGGAAGGGTCTCGAATGTAGTATCAAACCTTTTCCTCAGGTTTTCAGGTTAGTCTTGAAGCATCGTGCCTGAGGAAGGATTTTTTAGTGTAACGTCAAGGTATTTTGTGAGGGTTTGGGGCAATCCATGAACATTGTGCTATTTGGAAGGGTCTCGAATGTAGTATCAAACCTTTTCCTCAGGTTTTCAGGTTAGTCTTGAAGCATCGTGCCTGAGGAAGGATTTTTAGTGTAACGTCAAGGTATTTTGTGAGGGTTTGGGGCAATCCATGAACATTGTGCTATTTGGAAGGGTCTCGGAATGTAGTATCAAACCTTTTCCTCAGGTTTTCAGGTTAGTCTTGAAGCATCGTGCCTGAGGAAGGATTTTTAGTGTAACGTCAAGGTATTTTGTGAGGGTTTGGGGCAATCCATGAACATTGTGCTATCTGGAAGGGTCTTGAATGTAGTATCAAACCTTTTCCTCAGGTTTTCAGGTTAGTCTTGAAGCATCGTGCCTGAGGAAGGATTTTTTAGTGTAACGTCAAGGTATTTTGTGAGGGTTTGGGGCAATCCATGAACATTGTGCTATCTGGAAGGGTCTTGAATGTAGTATCAAACCTTTTCCTCAGGTTTTCAGGTTAGTCTTGAAGCATCGTGCCTGAGGAAGGATTTTTAGTGTAACGTCAAGGTATTTTGTGAGGGTTTGGGGCAATCCATGAACATTGTGCTATCTGGAAGGGTCTCGGAATGTAGTATCAAACCTTTTCCTCAGGTTTTCAGGTTAGTCTTGAAGCATCGTGCCTGAGGAAGGATTTTTAGTGTAACGTCAAGGTATTTTGTGAGGGTTTGGGGCAATCCATGAACATTGTGCTATTTGGAAGGGTCTCGAATGTAGTATCAAACCTTTTCCTCAGGTTTTCAGGTTAGTCTTGAAGCATCGTGCCTGAGGAAGGATTTTTTAGTGTAACGTCAAGGTATTTTGTGAGGGTTTGGGGCAATCCATGAACATTGTGCTATTTGGAAGGGTCTCGGAATGTAGTATCAAACCTTTTCCTCAGGTTTTCAGGTTAGTCTTGAAGCATCGTGCCATGAGGAAGGATTTTTAGTGTAACGTCAAGGTATTTTGTGAGGGTTTGGGGCAATCCATGAACATTGTGCTATCTTAAGGGTCTCGGAATGTAGTATCAAACCTTTGCCTCAAGTTTTCAGGTTAGTCTTGAAGCATCGTGCCTGAGGAAGGATTTTTTTTAGTGTAACGTCAAGGTATTTTGTGAGGGTTTGGGGCAATCCATGAACATTGTGCTATCTGGAAGGGTCTGGAATGTAGTATCAAACCTTTTCCTCAGGTTTTCAGGTTAGTCTTGAAGCATCGTGCCTGAGGAAGGATTTTTTAGTGTAACGTCAAGGTATTTTGTGAGGGTTTGGGGCAATCCATGAACATTGTGCTATCTGGAAGGGTCTCGGAATGTAGTATCAAACCTTTTCCTCAGGTTTTCAGGTTAGTCTTGAAGCATCGTGCCTGAGGAAGGATTTTTTAGTGTAACGTCAAGGTATTTTGTGAGGGTTTGGGGCAATCCATGAACATTGTGCTATTTGGAAGGGTCTGGAATGTAGTATCAAACCTTTTCCTCAGGTTTTCAGGTTAGTCTTGAAGCATCGTGCCTGAGGAAGGATTTTTAGTGTAACGTCAAGGTATTTTGTGAGGGTTTGGGGCAATCCATGAACATTGTGCTATCTGGAAGGGTCTTGGAATGTAGTATCAAACCTTTTCCTCAGGTTTTCAGGTTAGTCTTGAAGCATCGTGCCTGAGGAAGGATTTTTAGTGTAACGTCAAGGTATTTTGTGAGGGTTTGGGGCAATCCATGAACATTGTGCTATCTGGAAGGGTCTGGAATGTAGTATCAAACCTTTTCCTCAGGTTTTCAGGTTAGTCTTGAAGCATCGTGCCTGAGGAAGGATTTTTAGTGTAACGTCAAGGTATTTTGTGAGGGTTTGGGGCAATCCATGAACATTGTGCTATCTGGAAGGGTCTCGAATGTAGTATCAAACCTTTTCCTCAGGTTTTCAGGTTAGTCTTGAAGCATCGTGCCTGAGGAAGGATTTTTTAGTGTAACGTCAAGGTATTTTGTGAGGGTTTGGGGCAATCCATGAACATTGTGCTATCTGGAAGGGTCTCAGAATGTAGTATCAAACCTTTTCCTCAGGTTTTCAGGTTAGTCTTGAAGCATCGTGCCTGAGGAAGGATTTTTAGTGTAACGTCAAGGTATTTTTGTGAGGGTTTGGGGCAATCCATGAACATTGTGCTATCTGGAAGGGTCTCGAATGTAGTATCAAACCTTTTCCTCAGGTTTTCAGGTTAGTCTTGAAGCATCGTGCCTGAGGAAGGATTTTTTAGTGTAACGTCAAGGTATTTTGTGAGGGTTTGGGGCAATCCATGAACATTGTGCTATCTGGAAGGGTCTTGGAATGTAGTATCAAACCTTTTCCTCAGGTTTTCAGGTTAGTCTTGAAGCATCGTGCCTGAGGAAGGATTTTTTAGTGTAACGTCAAGGTATTTTGTGAGGGTTTGGGGCAATCCATGAACATTGTGCTATCTGGAAGGGTCTCGAATGTAGTATCAAACCTTTTCCTCAGGTTTTCAGGTTAGTCTTGAAGCATCGTGCCTGAGGAAGGATTTTTTAGTGTAACGTCAAGGTATTTTGTGAGGGTTTGGGGCAATCCATGAACATTGTGCTATTTGGAAGGGTCTTGGAATGTAGTATCAAACCTTTTCCTCAGGTTTTCAGGTTAGTCTTGAAGCATCGTGCCTGAGGAAGGATTTTTTAGTGTAACGTCAAGGTATTTTGTGAGGGTTTGGGGCAATCCATGAACATTGTGCTGTCTGGAAGGGTCTCAGAATGTAGTATCAAACCTTTTCCTCAGGTTTTCAGGTTAGTCTTGAAGCATCGTGCCTGAGGAAGGATTTTTAGTGTAACGTCAAGGTATTTTGTGAGGGTTTGGGGCAATCCATGAACATTGTGCTATCTGGAAGGGTCTCGGAATGTAGTATCAAACCTTTTCCTCAGGTTTTCAGGTTAGTCTTGAAGCATCGTGCCTGAGGAAGGATTTTTTAGTGTAACGTCAAGGTATTTTGTGAGGTTTGGGGTAATCCATGAACATTGTGCTGTATGGAAGGGTCTCAGAATGTAGTATCAAACCTTTTCCTCAGGTTTTCAGGTTAGTCTTGAAGCATCGTGCCTGAGGAAGGATTTTTTAGTGTAACGTCAAGGTATTTTGTGAGGGTTTGGGGCAATCCATGAACATTGTGCTATCTGGAAGGGTCTCAGAATGTAGTATCAAACCTTTTCCTCAGGTTTTCAGGTTAGTCTTGAAGCATCGTGCCTGAGGAAGGATTTTTAGTGTAACGTCAAGGTATTTTGTGAGGGTTTGGGGCAATCCATGAACATTGTGCTATCTGGAAGGGTCTCGGAATGTAGTATCAAACCTTTTCCTCAGGTTTTCAGTGTAGTCTTGAAGCATCGTGCCTGAGGAAGGATTTTTTAGTGTAACGTCAAGGTATTTTGTGAGGGTTTGGGGCAATCCATGAACATTGTGCTATCTGGAAGGGTCTGGGAATGTAGTATCAAACCTTTTCCTCAGGTTTTCAGGTTAGTCTTGAAGCATCGTGCCTGAGGAAGGATTTTTAGTGTAACGTCAAGGTATTTTGTGAGGGTTTGGGGCAATCCATGAACATTGTGCTATCTGGAAGGGTCTTGGAATGTAGTATCAAACCTTTTCCTCAGGTTTTCAGGTTAGTCTTGAAGCATCGTGCCTGAGGAAGGATTTTTTAGTGTAACGTCAAGGTATTTTTGTGAGGGTTTGGGGCAATCCATGAACATTGTGCTATCTGGAAGGGTCTCAGAATGTAGTATCAAACCTTTTCCTCAGGTTTTCAGGTTAGTCTTGAAGCATCGTGTGCCTGAGGGAAGGATTTTTAGTGTAACGTCAAGGTATTTTGTGAGGGTTTGGGGCAATCCATGAACATTGTGCTATCTGGAAGGGTCTCGGAATGTAGTATCAAACCTTTTCCTCAGGTTTTCAGGTTAGTCTTGAAGCATCGTGCCTGAGGAAGGATTTTTTAGTGTAACGTAAAGGTATTTTGTGAGGGTTTGGGGCAATCCATGAACATTGTGCTGTTTGGAAGGGTCTCAGAATGTAGTATCAAACCTTTTCCTCAGGTTTTCAGGTTAGTCTTGAAGCATCGTGCCTGAGGAAGGATTTTTTAGTGTAACGTCAAGGTATTTTGTGAGGGTTTGGGGCAATCCATGAACATTGTGCTATCTGGAAGGGTCTCGGAATGTAGTATCAAACCTTTTCCTCAGGTTTTCAGGTTAGTCTTGAAGCATCGTGCCTGAGGAAGGATTTTTTAGTGTAACGTCAAGGTATTTTGTGAGGGTTTGGGGCAATCCATGAACATTGTGCTATCTGGAAGGGTCTCTGGAATGTAGTATCAAACCTTTTCCTCAGGTTTTCAGGTTAGTCTTGAAGCATCGTGCCTGAGGAAGGATTTTTTAGTGTAACGTCAAGGTATTTTGTGAGGGTTTGGGGCAATCCATGAACATTGTGCTATCTGGAAGGGTCTCAGAATGTAGTATCAAACCTTTTCCTCAGGTTTTCAGGTTAGTCTTGAAGCATCGTGCCTGAGGAAGGATTTTTTAGTGTAACGTCAAGGTATTTTGTGAGGGTTTGGGGCAATCCATGAACATTGTGCTATCTGGAAGGGTCTCAGAATGTAGTATCAAACCTTTTCCTCAGGTTTTCAGGTTAGTCTTGAAGCATCGTGCCTGAGGAAGGATTTTTAGTGTAACGTCAAGGTATTTTGTGAGGGTTTGGGGCAATCCATGAACATTGTGCTATCTGGAAGGGTCTCAGAATGTAGTATCAAACCTTTTCCTCAGGTTTTCAGGTTAGTCTTGAAGCATCGTGCCTGAGGAAGGATTTTTTTAGTGTAACGTCAAGGTATTTTGTGAGGGTTTGGGGCAATCCATGAACATTGTGCTATCTGGAAGGGTCTTGGAATGTAGTATCAAACCTTTTCCTCAGGTTTTCAGGTTAGTCTTGAAGCATCGTGCCTGAGGAAGGATTTTTTAGTGTAACGTCAAGGTATTTTGTGAGGGTTTGGGGCAATCCATGAACATTGTGCTATCTGGAAGGGTCTTGGAATGTAGTATCAAACCTTTTCCTCAGGTTTTCAGTGTAGTCTTGAAGCATCGTGCCTGAGGAAGGATTTTTAGTGTAACGTCAAGGTATTTTGTGAGGGTTTGGGGCAATCCATGAACATTGTGCTATCTGGAAGGGTCTCGGAATGTAGTATCAAACCTTTTCCTCAGGTTTTCAGGTTAGTCTTGAAGCATCGTGCCTGAGGAAGGATTTTTTTAGTGTAACGTCAAGGTATTTTGTGAGGGTTTGGGGCAATCCATGAACATTGTGCTATCTGGAAGGGTCTCGGAATGTAGTATCAAACCTTTTCCTCAGGTTTTCAGGTTAGTCTTGAAGCATCGTGCCTGAGGAAGGATTTTTTAGTGTAACGTCAAGGTATTTTGTGAGGGTTTGGGGCAATCCATGAACATTGTGCTATCTGGAAGGGTCTCGGAATGTAGTATCAAACCTTTTCCTCAGGTTTTCAGGTTAGTCTTGAAGCATCGTGCCTGAGGAAGGATTTTTTTAGTGTAACGTCAAGGTATTTTGTGAGGGTTTGGGGCAATCCATGAACATTGTGCTATCTGGAAGGGTCTCAGAATGTAGTATCAAACCTTTTCCTCAGGTTTTCAGGTTAGTCTTGAAGCATCGTGCCTGAGGAAGGATTTTTTAGTGTAACGTCAAGGTATTTTGTGAGGGTTTTGGGCAATCCATGAACATTGTGCTATCTGGAAGGGTCTCGGAATGTAGTATCAAACCTTTTCCTCAGGTTTTCAGGTTAGTCTTGAAGCATCGTGCCTGAGGAAGGATTTTTAGTGTAACGTCAAGGTATTGTGTGAGGGTTTGGGGCAATTCATGAACATTGTGCTATCTGGAAGGGTCTCGGAATGTAGTATCAAACCTTTTCCTCAGGTTTTCAGGTTAGTCTTGAAGCATCGTGCCTGAGGAAGGATTTTTAGTGTAACGTCAAGGTATTTTGTGAGGGTTTGGGGCAATCCATGAACATTGTGCTATCTGGAAGGGTCTTGGAATGTAGTATCAAACCTTTTCCTCAGGTTTTCAGGTTAGTCTTGAAGCATCGTGCCTGAGGAAGGATTTTTAGTGTAACGTCAAGGTATTTTGTGAGGGTTTGGGGCAATCCATGAACATTGTGCTATCTGGAAGGGTCTCGGAATGTAGTATCAAACCTTTTCCTCAGGTTTTCAGGTTAGTCTTGAAGCATCGTGCCTGAGGAAGGATTTTTTAGTGTAACGTCAAGGTATTTTTTGAGGGTTTGGGGCAATCCATGAACATTGTGCTATCTGGAAGGGTCTCGGAATGTAGTATCAAACCTTTTCCTCAGGTTTTCAGTGTAGTCTTGAAGCATCGTGCCTGAGGAAGGATTTTTTAGTGTAACGTCAAGGTATTTTGTGAGGGTTTGGGGCAATCCATGAACATTGTGCTATTTGGAAGGGTCTCGGAATGTAGTATCAAACCTTTTCCTCAGGTTTTCAGGTTAGTCTTGAAGCATCGTGCCTGAGGAAGGATTTTTTAGTGTAACGTCAAGGTATTTTGTGAGGGTTTGGGGCAATCCATGAACATTGTGCTATCTGGAAGGGTCTCGGAATGTAGTATCAAACCTTTTCCTCAGGTTTTCAGGTTAGTCTTGAAGCATCGTGCCTGAGGAAGGATTTTTAGTGTAACGTCAAGGTATTTTGTGAGGGTTTGGGGCAATCCATGAACATTGTGCTATCTGGAAGGGTCTGGAATGTAGTATCAAACCTTTTCCTCAGGTTTTCAGGTTAGTCTTGAAGCATCGTGCCTGAGGAAGGATTTTTTTAGTGTAACGTCAAGGTATTTTGTGAGGGTTTGGGGCAATCCATGAACATTGTGCTATCTGGAAGGGTCTTGGAATGTAGTATCAAACCTTTTCCTCAGGTTTTCAGGTTAGTCTTGAAGCATCGTGCCTGAGGAAGGATTTTTTAGTGTAACGTCAAGGTATTTTGTGAGGGTTTGGGGCAATCCATGAACATTGTGCTATCTGGAAGGGTCTCGAATGTAGTATCAAACCTTTTCCTCAGGTTTTCAGGTTAGTCTTGAAGCATCGTGCCTGAGGAAGGATTTTTAGTGTAACGTCAAGGTATTTTGTGAGGGTTTGGGGCAATCCATGAACATTGTGCTATCTGGAAGGGTCTTGGAATGTAGTATCAAACCTTTTCCTCAGGTTTTCAGTGTTAGTCTTGAAGCATCGTGCCTGAGGAAGGATTTTTAGTGTAACGTCAAGGTATTTTGTGAGGGTTTGGGGCAATCCATGAACATTGTGCTATCTGGAAGGGTCTCGGAATGTAGTATCAAACCTTTTCCTCAGGTTTTCAGGTTAGTCTTGAAGCATCGTGCCTGAGGAAGGATTTTTAGTGTAACGTCAAGGTATTTTGTGAGGGTTTGGGGCAATCCATGAACATTGTGCTATCTGGAAGGGTCTCAGAATGTAGTATCAAACCTTTTCCTCAGGTTTTCAGGTTAGTCTTGAAGCATCGTGCCTGAGGAAGGATTTTTAGTGTAACGTCAAGGTATTTTGTGAGGGTTTGGGGCAATCCATGAACATTGTGCTATCTGGAAGGGTCTCGAATGTAGTATCAAACCTTTTCCTCAGGTTTTCAGGTTAGTCTTGAAGCATCGTGCCTGAGGAAGGATTTTTAGTGTAACGTCAAGGTATTTTGTGAGGGTTTGGGGCAATCCATGAACATTGTGCTATCTGGAAGGGTCTGGAATGTAGTATCAAACCTTTTCCTCAGGTTTTCAGGTTAGTCTTGAAGCATCGTGCCTGAGGAAGGATTTTTTTAGTGTAACGTCAAGGTATTTTGTGAGGGTTTGGGGCAATCCATGAACATTGTGCTATCTGGAAGGGTCTCGGAATGTAGTATCAAACCTTTTCCTCAGGTTTTCAGGTTAGTCTTGAAGCATCGTGCCTGAGGAAGGATTTTTTTAGTGTAACGTCAAGGTATTTTGTGAGGGTTTGGGGCAATCCATGAACATTGTGCTATTTGGAAGGGTCTCAGAATGTAGTATCAAACCTTTTCCTCAGGTTTTCAGGTTAGTCTTGAAGCATCGTGCCTGAGGAAGGATTTTTTAGTGTAACGTCAAGGTATTTTGTGAGGGTTTGGGGCAATCCATGAACATTGTGCTATCTGGAAGGGTCTCGGAATGTAGTATCAAACCTTTTCCTCAGGTTTTCAGGTTAGTCTTGAAGCATCGTGCCTGAGGAAGGATTTTTTTAGTGTAACGTCAAGGTATTTTGTGAGGGTTTGGGGCAATCCATGAACATTGTGCTGTATGGAAGGGTCTTGGAATGTAGTATCAAACCTTTTCCTCAGGTTTTCAGGTTAGTCTTGAAGCATCGTGCCTGAGGAAGGATTTTTTTTTGTAACGTCAAGGTATTTTGTGAGTGTTTGGGGCAATCCATGAACATTGTGCTATCTGGAAGGGTCTTGGAATGTAGTATCAAACCTTTTCCTCAGGTATTCAGGTTAATCTTGAAGCATCGTGCCTTAGGAAAAATTTTTTAGTGTAACGTCAAGGTATTTTGTGAGGGTTTGGGGCAATCCATGAACATTGTGCTGTATGGAAGGGTCTCGGAATGTAGTATCAAACCTTTTCCTCAGGTTTTCAGGTTAGTCTTGAAGCATCGTGCCTGAGGAATTATTTTTTAGTGTAACGTCAAGGTATTTTGTGAGGGTTTGGGGCAATCCATGAACATTGTGCTATTTGGAAGGGTCTCAGAATGTAGTATCAAACCTTTTCCTCAGGTTTTCAGGTTAGTCTTGAAGCATCGTGCCTGAGGAAGGATTTTTTAGTGTAACGTCAAGGTATTTTGTGAGGGTTTGGGGCAATCCATGAACATTGTGCTATCTGGAAGGGTCTTGGAATGTAGTATCAAACCTTTTCCTCAGGTTTTCAGGTTAGTCTTGAAGCATCGTGCCTGAGGAAGGATTTTTTAGTGTAACGTCAAGGTATTTTTGTGAGGGTTTGGGCAATCCATGAACATTGTGCTATCTGGAAGGGTCTTGGAATGTAGTATCAAACCTTTTCCTCAGGTTTTCAGGTTAGTCTTGAAGCATCGTGCCTGAGGAAGGATTTTTTTAGTGTAACGTCAAGGTATTTTGTGAGGGTTTGGGGCAATCCATGAACATTGTGCTATTTGGAAGGGTCTTGGAATGTAGTATCAAACCTTTTCCTCAGGTTTTCAGGTTAGTCTTGAAGCATCGTGCCTGAGGAAGGATTTTTTAGTGTAACGTCAAAGGTATTTTGTGAGGGTTTGGGGCAATCCATGAACATTGTGCTATTTGGAAGGGTCTCGGAATGTAGTATCAAACCTTTTCCTCAGGTTTTCAGGTTAGTCTTGAAGCATCGTGCCTGAGGAAGGATTTTTTAGTGTAACGTCAAGGTATTTTGTGAGGGTTTGGGGCAATCCATGAACATTGTGCTATTTGGAAGGGTCTCAGAATGTAGTATCAAACCTTTTCCTCAGGTTTTCAGGTTAGTCTTGAAGCATCGTGCCTGAGGAAGGATTTTTAGTGTAACGTCAAGGTATTTTGTGAGGGTTTGGGGCAATCCATGAACATTGTGCTATTTGGAAGGGTCTCGGAATGTAGTATCAAACCTTTTCCTCAGGTTTTCAGGTTAGTCTTGAAGCATCGTGCCTGAGGAAGGATTTTTTAGTGTAACGTCAAGGTATTTTGTGAGGGTTTTGGGCAATCCATGAACATTGTGCTATTTGGAAGGGTCTCGGAATGTAGTATCAAACCTTTTCCTCAGGTTTTCAGGTTAGTCTTGAAGCATCGTGCCTGAGGAAGGATTTTTTAGTGTAACGTCAAGGTATTTTGTGAGGGTTTGGGGCAATCCATGAACATTTTGCTATCTGGAAGGGTCTTGAATGTAGTATCAAACCTTTTCCTCAGGTTTTCAGGTTAGTCTTGAAGCATCGTGCCTGAGGAAGGATTTTTAGTGTAACGTCAAGGTATTTTGTGAGGGTTTGGGGCAATCCATGAACATTGTGCTATCTGGAAGGGTCTCGAATGTAGTATCAAACCTTTTCCTCAGGTTTTCAGGTTAGTCTTGAAGCATCGTGCCTGAGGAAGGATTTTTAGTGTAACGTCAAGGTATTTTGTGAGGGTTTGGGGCAATCCATGAACATTGTGCTATCTGGAAGGGTCTCGAATGTAGTATCAAACCTTTTCCTCAGGTTTTCAGGTTAGTCTTGAAGCATCGTGCCTGAGGAAGGATTTTTTAGTGTAACGTCAAGGTATTTTGTGAGGGTTTGGGGCAATCCATGAACATTGTGCTATTTGGAAGGGTCTCGGAATGTAGTATCAAACCTTTTCCTCAGGTTTTCAGGTTAGTCTTGAAGCATCGTGCCTGAGGAAGGATTTTTAGTGTAACGTCAAGGTATTTTGTGAGGGTTTGGGGCAATCCATGAACATTGTGCTATCTGGAAGGGTCTCGGAATGTAGTATCAAACCTTTTCCTCAGGTTTTCAGGTTAGTCTTGAAGCATCGTGCCTGAGGAAGGATTTTTTAGTGTAACGTCAAAGGTATTTTTGTGAGGGTTTGGGGCAATCCATGAACATTGTGCTATTTGGAAGGGTCTCGGAATGTAGTATCAAACCTTTTCCTCAGGTTTTCAGGTTAGTCTTGAAGCATCGTGCCTGAGGAAGGATTTTTAGTGTAACGTCAAGGTATTTTGTGAGGGTTTGGGCAATCCATGAACATTGTGCTATCTGGAAGGGTCTGGAATGTAGTATCAAACCTTTTCCTCAGGTTTTCAGGTTAGTCTTGAAGCATCGTGCCTGAGGAAGGATTTTTTAGTGTAACGTCAAGGTATTTTGTGAGGGTTTGGGGCAATCCATGAACATTGTGCTATCTGGAAGGGTCTCAGAATGTAGTATCAAACCTTTTCCTCAGGTTTTCAGGTTAGTCTTGAAGCATCGTGCCTGAGGAAGGATTTTTTAGTGTAACGTCAAGGTATTTTGTGAGGGTTTGGGGCAATCCATGAACATTGTGCTATCTGGAAGGGTCTCAGAATGTAGTATCAAACCTTTTCCTCAGGTTTTCAGGTTAGTCTTGAAGCATCGTGCCTGAGGAAGGATATTTTAGTGTAACGTCAAGGTATTTTGTGAGGGTTTGGGGCAATCCATGAACATTGTGCTATTTGGAAGGGTCTCAGAATGTAGTATCAAACCTTTTCCTCAGGTTTTCAGGTTAGTCTTGAAGCATCGTGCCTGAGGAAGGATTTTTTAGTGTAACGTCAAGGTATTTTGTGAGGGTTTGGGGCAATCCATGAACATTGTGCTATTTGGAAGGGTCTTGGAATGTAGTATCAAACCTTTTCCTCAGGTTTTCAGGTTAGTCTTGAAGCATCGTGCCTGAGGAAGGATTTTTTAGTGTAACGTCAAGGTATTTTGTGAGGGTTTGGGGCAATCCATGAACATTGTGCTATCTGGAAGGGTCTCAGAATGTAGTATCAAACCTTTTCCTCAGGTTTTCAGTGTTAGTCTTGAAGCATCGTGCCTGAGGAAGGATTTTTAGTGTAACGTCAAGGTATTTTGTGAGGGTTTGGGGCAATCCATGAACATTGTGCTATCTGGAAGGGTCTTGAATGTAGTATCAAACCTTTTCCTCAGGTTTTCAGGTTAGTCTTGAAGCATCGTGCCTGAGGAAGGATTTTTTAGTGTAACGTCAAGGTATTTTGTGAGGGTTTGGGGCAATCCATGAACATTGTGCTATCTGGAAGGGTCTTGAATGTAGTATCAAACCTTTTCCTCAGGTTTTCAGGTTAGTCTTGAAGCATCGTGCCTGAGGAAGGATTTTTAGTGTAACGTCAAAGGTATTTTGTGAGGGTTTGGGGCAATCCATGAACATTGTGCTATCTGGAAGGGTCTCGGAATGTAGTATCAAACCTTTTCCTCAGGTTTTCAGGTTAGTCTTGAAGCATCGTGCCTGAGGAAGGATTTTTTAGTGTAACGTCAAGGTATTTTGTGAGGGTTTGGGCAATCCATGAACATTGTGCTATCTGGAAGGGTCTCGAATGTAGTATCAAACCTTTTCCTCAGGTTTTCAGGTTAGTCTTGAAGCATCGTGCCTGAGGAAGGATTTTTTAGTGTAACGTCAAGGTATTTTGTGAGGGTTTGGGGCAATCCATGAACATTGTGCTATCTGGAAGGGTCTCGGAATGTAGTATCAAACCTTTTCCTCAGGTTTTCAGGTTAGTCTTGAAGCATCGTGCCTGAGGAAGGATTTTTAGTGTAACGTCAAGGTATTTTGTGAGGGTTTGGGGCAATCCATGAACATTGTGCTATCTGGAAGGGTCTCGGAATGTAGTATCAAACCTTTTCCTCAGGTTTTCAGGTTAGTCTTGAAGCATCGTGCCTGAGGAAGGATTTTTTAGTGTAACGTCAAGGTATTTTGTGAGGGTTTGGGGCAATCCATGAACATTGTGCTATTTGGAAGGGTCTCGAATGTAGTATCAAACCTTTTCCTCAGGTTTTCAGGTTAGTCTTGAAGCATCGTGCCTGAGGAAGGATTTTTAGTGTAACGTCAAGGTATTTTGTGAGGGTTTGGGGCAATCCATGAACATTGTGCTATTTGGAAGGGTCTCGAATGTAGTATCAAACCTTTTCCTCAGGTTTTCAGGTTAGTCTTGAAGCATCGTGCCTGAGGAAGGATTTTTTAGTGTAACGTCAAGGTATTTTGTGAGGGTTTGGGGCAATCCATGAACATTGTGCTATCTGGAAGGGTCTCAGAATGTAGTATCAAACCTTTTCCTCAGGTTTTCAGGTTAGTCTTGAAGCATCGTGCCTGAGGAAGGATTTTTTTAGTGTAACGTCAAGGTATTTTGTGAGGGTTTGGGGCAATCCATGAACATTGTGCTATCTGGAAGGGTCTCAGGAATGTAGTATCAAACCTTTTCCTCAGGTTTTCAGGTTAGTCTTGAAGCATCGTGCCTGAGGAAGGATTTTTAGTGTAACGTCAAGGTATTTTGTGAGGGTTTGGGGCAATCCATGAACATTGTGCTATCTGGAAGGGTCTCAGAATGTAGTATCAAACCTTTTCCTCAGGTTTTCAGGTTAGTCTTGAAGCATCGTGCCTGAGGAAGGATTTTTTAGTGTAACGTCAAGGTATTTTGTGAGGGTTTGGGGCAATCCATGAACATTGTGCTATCTGGAAGGGTCTGGGAATGTAGTATCAAACCTTTTCCTCAGGTTTTCAGGTTAGTCTTGAAGCATCGTGCCTGAGGAAGGATTTTTTAGTGTAACGTCAAGGTATTTTGTGAGGGTTTGGGGCAATCCATGAACATTGTGCTATTTGGAAGGGTCTCGGAATGTAGTATCAAACCTTTTCCTCAGGTTTTCAGGTTAGTCTTGAAGCATCGTGCCTGAGGAAGGATTTTTAGTGTAACGTCAAGGTATTTTGTGAGGGTTTGGGGCAATCCATGAACATTGTGCTATCTGGAAGGGTCTTGAATGTAGTATCAAACCTTTTCCTCAGGTTTTCAGGTTAGTCTTGAAGCATCGTGCCTGAGGAAGGATTTTTTTTAGTGTAACGTCAAGGTATTTTTGAGGGTTTGGGGCAATCCATGAACATTGTGCTATCTGGAAGGGTCTCAGAATGTAGTATCAAACCTTTTCCTCAGGTTTTCAGGTTAGTCTTGAAGCATCGTGCCTGAGGAAGGATTTTTAGTGTAACGTCAAGGTATTTTGTGAGGGTTTGGGGCAATCCATGAACATTGTGCTATCTGGAAGGGTCTCGGAATGTAGTATCAAACCTTTTCCTCAGGTTTTCAGGTTAGTCTTGAAGCATCTTGCCTGAGGAAGGATTTTTAGTGTAACGTCAAGGTATTTTGTGAGGGTTTGGGGCAATCCATGAACATTGTGCTATCTGGAAGGGTCTCGGAATGTAGTATCAAACCTTTTCCTCAGGTTTTCAGGTTAGTCTTGAAGCATCGTGCCTGAGGAAGGATTTTTTAGTGTAACGTCAAGGTATTTTGTGAGGGTTTGGGGCAATCCATGAACATTGTGCTATCTGGAAGGGTCTCGGAATGTAGTATCAAACCTTTTCCTCAGGTTTTCAGGTTAGTCTTGAAGCATCGTGCCTGAGGAAGGATTTTTTAGTGTAACGTCAAGGTATTTTGTGAGGGTTTGGGGCAATCCATGAACATTGTGCTATCTGGAAGGGTCTCGGAATGTAGTATCAAACCTTTTCCTCAGGTTTTCAGGTTAGTCTTGAAGCATCTTGCCTGAGGAAGGATTTTTAGTGTAACGTCAAGGTATTTTGTGAGGGTTTGGGGCAATCCATGAACATTGTGCTATTTGGAAGGGGCTCCGAATGTAGTATCAAACCTTTTCCTCAGGTTTTCAGGTTAGTCTTGAAGCATCTTGCCTGAGGAAGGATTTTTTAGTGTAACGTCAAGGTATTTTGTGAGGGTTTGGGGCAATCCATGAACATTGTGCTATATGGAAGGGTCTCGGAATGTAGTATCAAACCTTTTCCTCAGGTTTTCAGGTTAGTCTTGAAGCATCGTGCCTGAGGAAGGATTTTTTTAGTGTAATGTCAAGGTATTTTGTGAGGGTTTGGGGCAATCCATGAACATTGTGCTATCTGGAAGGGTCTCAGAATGTAGTATCAAACCTTTTCCTCAGGTTTTCAGTGTAGTCTTGAAGCATCGTGCCTGAGGAAGGATTTTTTAGTGTAACGTCAAGGTATTTTGTGAGGGTTTGGGGCAATCCATGAACATTGTGCTATCTGGAAGGGTCTCGGAATGTAGTATCAAACCTTTTCCTCAGGTTTTCAGGTTAGTCTTGAAGCATCGTGCCTGAGGAAGGATTTTTTAGTGTAACGTCAAGGTATTTTGTGAGGGTTTGGGGCAATCCATGAACATTGTGCTATCTGGAAGGGTCTCGGAATGTAGTATCAAACCTTTTCCTCAGGTTTTCAGGTTAGTCTTGAAGCATCGTGCCTGAGGAAGGATTTTTTAGTGTAACGTCAAGGTATTTTGTGAGGGTTTGGGGCAATCCATGAACATTGTGCTGTATGGAAGGGTCTCAGAATGTAGTATCAAACCTTTTCCTCAGGTTTTCAGGTTAGTCTTGAAGCATCGTGCCTGAGGAAGGATTTTTTAGTGTAACGTCAAGGTATTTTGTGAGGGTTTGGGGCAATCCATGAACATTGTGCTATCTGGAAGGGTCTCGAATGTAGTATCAAACCTTTTCCTCAGGTTTTCAGGTTAGTCTTGAAGCATCGTGCCTGAGGAAGGATTTTTTAGTGTAACGTCAAGGTATTTTGTGAGGGTTTGGGGCAATCCATGAACATTGTGCTATTTGGAAGGGTCTCGGAATGTAGTATCAAACCTTTTCCTCAGGTTTTCAGGTTAGTCTTGAAGCATCGTGCCTGAGGAAGGATTTTTTAGTGTAACGTCAAGGTATTTTGTGAGGGTTTGGGGCAATCCATGAACATTGTGCTATCTGGAAGGGTCTTGGAATGTAGTATCAAACCTTTTCCTCAGGTTTTCAGGTTAGTCTTGAAGCATCGTGCCTGAGGAAGGATTTTTAGTGTAACGTCAAGGTATTTTGTGAGGGTTTGGGGCAATCCATGAACATTGTGCTATCTGGAAGGGTCTCGGAATGTAGTATCAAACCTTTTCCTCAGGTTTTCAGGTTAGTCTTGAAGCATCGTGCCTGAGGAAGGATTTTTAGTGTAACGTCAAGGTATTTTGTGAGGGTTTGGGGCAATCCATGAACATTGTGCTATCTGGAAGGGTCTTGGAATGTAGTATCAAACCTTTTCCTCAGGTTTTCAGGTTAGTCTTGAAGCATCGTGCCTGAGGAAGGATTTTTTTAGTGTAACGTCAAGGTATTTTGTGAGGGTTTGGGGCAATCCATGAACATTGTGCTATCTGGAAGGGTCTTGGAATGTAGTATCAAACCTTTTCCTCAGGTTTTCAGGTTAGTCTTGAAGCATCGTGCCTGAGGAAGGATTTTTTAGTGTAACGTCAAGGTATTTTGTGAGGGTTTGGGGCAATCCATGAACATTGTGCTATCTGGAAGGGTCTCAGAATGTAGTATCAAACCTTTTCCTCAGGTTTTCAGGTTAGTCTTGAAGCATCGTGCCTGAGGAAGGATTTTTAGTGTAACGTCAAGGTATTTTGTGAGGGTTTGGGGCAATCCATGAACATTGTGCTATCTGGAAGGGTCTCGAATGTAGTATCAAACCTTTTCCTCAGGTTTTCAGGTTAGTCTTGAAGCATCGTGCCTGAGGAAGGATTTTTAGTGTAACGTCAAGGTATTTTGTGAGGGTTTGGGGCAATCCATGAACATTGTGCTATCTGGAAGGGTCTGAATGTAGTATCAAACCTTTTCCTCAGGTTTTCAGGTTAGTCTTGAAGCATCGTGCCTGAGGAAGGATTTTTTTAGTGTAACGTCAAGGTATTTTGTGAGGGTTTGGGGCAATCCATGAACATTGTGCTATCTGGAAGGGTCTCGGAATGTAGTATCAAACCTTTTCCTCAGGTTTTCAGGTTAGTCTTGAAGCATCGTGCCTGAGGAAGGATTTTTTTAGTGTAACGTCAAGGTATTTTGTGAGGGTTTGGGGCAATCCATGAACATTGTGCTATTTGGAAGGGTCTCGGAATGTAGTATCAAACCTTTTCCTCAGGTTTTCAGGTTAGTCTTGAAGCATCGTGCCTGAGGAAGGATTTTTTTAGTGTAACGTCAAGGTATTTTGTGAGGGTTTGGGCAATCCATGAACATTGTGCTATCTGGAAGGGTCTCGGAATGTAGTATCAAACCTTTTCCTCAGGTTTTCAGGTTAGTCTTGAAGCATCGTGCCTGAGGAAGGATTTTTAGTGTAACGTCAAGGTATTTTGTGAGGGTTTGGGGCAATCCATGAACATTGTGCTATCTGGAAGGGTCTCGGAATGTAGTATCAAACCTTTTCCTCAGGTTTTCAGGTTAGTCTTGAAGCATCGTGCCTGAGGAAGGATTTTTAGTGTAACGTCAAGGTATTTTGTGAGGGTTTGGGGCAATCCATGAACATTGTGCTATCTGGAAGGGTCTCGGAATGTAGTATCAAACCTTTTCCTCAGGTTTTCAGGTTAGTCTTGAAGCATCGTGCCTGAGGAAGGATTTTTAGTGTAACGTCAAGGTATTTTGTGAGGGTTTGGGGCAATCCATGAACATTGTGCTATCTGGAAGGGTCTCGGAATGTAGTATCAAACCTTTTCCTCAGGTTTTCAGGTTAGTCTTGAAGCATCGTGCCTGAGGAAGGATTTTTAGTGTAACGTCAAGGTATTTTGTGAGGGTTTGGGGCAATCCATGAACATTGTGCTATCTGGAAGGGTCTTGGAATGTAGTATCAAACCTTTTCCTCAGGTTTTCAGGTTAGTCTTGAAGCATCGTGCCTGAGGAAGGATTTTTTAGTGTAACGTCAAGGTATTTTGTGAGGGTTTGGGGCAATCCATGAACATTGTGCTATCTGGAAGGGTCTCGAATGTAGTATCAAACCTTTTCCTCAGGTTTTCAGGTTAGTCTTGAAGCATCGTGCCTGAGGAAGGATTTTTTTAGTGTAACGTCAAGGTATTTTGTGAGGGTTTGGGGCAATCCATGAACATTGTGCTATCTGGAAGGGTCTGGAATGTAGTATCAAACCTTTTCCTCAGGTTTTCAGGTTAGTCTTGAAGCATCGTGCCTGAGGAAGGATTTTTAGTGTAACGTCAAGGTATTTTGTGAGGGTTTGGGGCAATCCATGAACATTGTGCTATCTGGAAGGGTCTCGGAATGTAGTATCAAACCTTTTCCTCAGGTTTTCAGGTTAGTCTTGAAGCATCGTGCCTGAGGAAGGATTTTTAGTGTAACGTCAAGGTATTTTGTGAGGGTTTGGGGCAATCCATGAACATTGTGCTATTTGGAAGGGTCTCGGAATGTAGTATCAAACCTTTTCCTCAGGTTTTCAGGTTAGTCTTGAAGCATCGTGCCTGAGGAAGGATTTTTTAGTGTAACGTCAAGGTATTTTGTGAGGGTTTGGGGCAATCCATGAACATTGTGCTATCTGGAAGGGTCTCAGAATGTAGTATCAAACCTTTTCCTCAGGTTTTCAGGTTAGTCTTGAAGCATCGTGCCTGAGGAAGGATTTTTTAGTGTAACGTCAAGGTATTTTGTGAGGGTTTGGGGCAATCCATGAACATTGTGCTATCTGGAAGGGTCTCGGAATGTAGTATCAAACCTTTTCCTCAGGTTTTCAGGTTAGTCTTGAAGCATCGTGCCTGAGGAAGGATTTTTAGTGTAACGTCAAGGTATTTTGTGAGGGTTTGGGGCAATCCATGAACATTGTGCTATCTGGAAGGGTCTCGGAATGTAGTATCAAACCTTTTCCTCAGGTTTTCAGGTTAGTCTTGAAGCATCGTGCCTGAGGAAGGATTTTTAGTGTAACGTCAAGGTATTTTGTGAGGGTTTGGGGCAATCCATGAACATTGTGCTATCTGGAAGGGTCTTGGAATGTAGTATCAAACCTTTTCCTCAGGTTTTCAGGTTAGTCTTGAAGCATCGTGCCTGAGGAAGGATTTTTTAGTGTAACGTCAAGGTATTTTGTGAGGGTTTGGGGCAATCCATGAACATTGTGCTATCTGGAAGGGTCTTGGAATGTAGTATCAAACCTTTTCCTCAGGTTTTCAGGTTAGTCTTGAAGCATCGTGCCTGAGGAAGGATTTTTTTAGTGTAACGTCAAGGTATTTTGTGAGGGTTTGGGCAATCCATGAACATTGTGCTATTTGGAAGGGTCTCGGAATGTAGTATCAAACCTTTTCCTCAGGTTTTCAGGTTAGTCTTGAAGCATCGTGCCTGAGGAAGGATTTTTAGTGTAACGTCAAGGTATTTTGTGAGGGTTTGGGGCAATCCATGAACATTGTGCTATCTGGAAGGGTCTCGGAATGTAGTATCAAACCTTTTCCTCAGGTTTTCAGGTTAGTCTTGAAGCATCTTGCCTGAGGAAGGATTTTTTTAGTGTAACGTCAAGGTATTTTGTGAGGGTTTGGGGCAATCCATGAACATTGTGCTATCTGGAAGGGTCTCGGAATGTAGTATCAAACCTTTTCCTCAGGTTTTCAGGTTAGTCTTGAAGCATCGTGCCTGAGGAAGGATTTTTTAGTGTAACGTCAAGGTATTTTGTGAGGGTTTGGGGCAATCCATGAACATTGTGCTATCTGGAAGGGTCTCGAATGTAGTATCAAACCTTTTCCTCAGGTTTTCAGGTTAGTCTTGAAGCATCGTGCCTGAGGAAGGATTTTTTAGTGTAACGTCAAGGTATTTTGTGAGGGTTTGGGGCAATCCATGAACATTGTGCTATCTGGAAGGGTCTCGGAATGTAGTATCAAACCTTTTCCTCAGGTTTTCAGGTTAGTCTTGAAGCATCGTGCCTGAGGAAGGATTTTTAGTGTAACGTCAAGGTATTTTGTGAGGGTTTGGGGCAATCCATGAACATTGTGCTATCTGGAAGGGTCTCAGAATGTAGTATCAAACCTTTTCCTCAGGTTTTCAGGTTAGTCTTGAAGCATCGTGCCTGAGGAAGGATTTCTTAGTGTAACGTCAAGGTATTTTGTGAGGGTTTGGGGCAATCCATGAACATTGTGCTATCTGGAAGGGTCTCGGAATGTAGTATCAAACCTTTTCCTCAGGTTTTCAGGTTAGTCTTGAAGCATCGTGCCTGAGGAAGGATTTTTTAGTGTAACGTCAAGGTATTTTGTGAGGGTTTGGGGCAATCCATGAACATTGTGCTATTTGGAAGGGTCTCAGAATGTAGTATCAAACCTTTTCCTCAGGTTTTCAGGTTAGTCTTGAAGCATCGTGCCTGAGGAAGGATTTTTTAGTGTAACGTCAAGGTATTTTGTGAGGGTTTGGGGCAATCCATGAACATTGTGCTGTATGGAAGGGTCTTGGAATGTAGTATCAAACCTTTTCCTCAGGTTTTCAGGTTAGTCTTGAAGCATCGTGCCTGAGGAAGGATTTTTTAGTGTAACGTCAAGGTATTTTGTGAGGGTTTGGGGCAATCCATGAACATTGTGCTATCTGGAAGGGTCTTGGAATGTAGTATCAAACCTTTTCCTCAGGTTTTCAGGTTAGTCTTGAAGCATCGTGCCTGAGGAAGGATTTTTTAGTGTAACGGCAAAGGTATTTTGTGAGGGTTTGGGGTAATCCATGAACATTGTGGTATTTGGAAGGGTCTCGGAATGTAGTATCAAACCTTTTCCTCAGGTTTTCAGGTTAGTCTTGAAGCATCGTGCCTGAGGAAGGATTTTTTTAGTGTAACGTCAAGGTATTTTGTGAGGGTTTGGGGCAATCCATGAACATTGTGCTATCTGGAAGGGTCTCAGAATGTAGTATCAAACCTTTTCCTCAGGTTTTCAGGTTAGTCTTGAAGCATCGTGCCTGAGGAAGGATTTTTAGTGTAACGTCAAGGTATTTTTGTGAGGGTTTGGGGCAATCCATGAACATTGTGCTATCTGGAAGGGTCTTGGAATGTAGTATCAAACCTTTTCCTCAGGTTTTCAGGTTAGTCTTGAAGCATCGTGCCTGAGGAAGGATTTTTAGTGTAACGTCAAGGTATTTTGTGAGGGTTTGGGGCAATCCATGAACATTGTGCTATCTGGAAGGGTCTCAGAATGTAGTATCAAACCTTTTCCTCAGGTTTTCAGGTTAGTCTTGAAGCATCGTGCCTGAGGAAGGATTTTTAGTGTAACGTCAAGGTATTTTGTGAGGGTTTGGGGCAATCCATGAACATTGTGCTATTTGGAAGGGTCTCGGAATGTAGTATCAAACCTTTTCCTCAGGTTTTCAGGTTAGTCTTGAAGCATCGTGCCTGAGGAAGGATTTTTAGTGTAACGTCAAGGTATTTTGTGAGGGTTTGGGGCAATCCATGAACATTGTGCTATATGGAAGGGTCTCGGAATGTAGTATCAAACCTTTTCCTCAGGTTTTCAGGTTAGTCTTGAAGCATCGTGCCTGAGGAAGGATTTTTTTAGTGTAACGTCAAGGTATTTTTGAGGGTTTGGGGCAATCCATGAACATTGTGCTATCTGGAAGGGTCTTGGAATGTAGTATCAAACCTTTTCCTCAGGTTTTCAGGTTAGTCTTGAAGCATCGTGCCTGAGGAAGGATTTTTAGTGTAACGTCAAGGTATTTTGTGAGGGTTTGGGGCAATCCATGAACATTGTGCTATCTGGAAGGGTCTCGGAATGTAGTATCAAACCTTTTCCTCAGGTTTTCAGGTTAGTCTTGAAGCATCGTGCCTGAGGAAGGATTTTTAGTGTAACGTCAAAGGTATTTTGTGAGGGTTTGGGGCAATCCATGAACATTGTGCTATCTGGAAGGGTCTCGGAATGTAGTATCAAACCTTTTCCTCAGGTTTTCAGGTTAGTCTTGAAGCATCGTGCCTGAGGAAGGATTTTTTAGTGTAACGTCAAGGTATTTTGTGAGGGTTTGGGGCAATCCATGAACATTGTGCTATCTGGAAGGGTCTTGGAATGTAGTATCAAACCTTTTCCTCAGGTTTTCAGGTTAGTCTTGAAGCATCGTGCCTGAGGAAGGATTTTTAGTGTAACGTCAAGGTATTTTGTGAGGGTTTGGGGCAATCCATGAACATTGTGCTATCTGGAAGGGTCTCGGAATGTAGTATCAAACCTTTTCCTCAGGTTTTCAGGTTAGTCTTGAAGCATCGTGCCTGAGGAAGGATTTTCTAGTGTAACGTCAAGGTATTTTGTGAGGGTTTGGGGCAATCCATGAACATTGTGCTATCTGGAAGGGTCTCGGAATGTAGTATCAAACCTTTTCCTCAGGTTTTCAGGTTAGTCTTGAAGCATCGTGCCTGAGGAAGGATTTTTTAGTGTAACGTCAAGGTATTTTGTGAGGGTTTGGGGCAATCCATGAACATTGTGCTATCTGGAAGGGTCTTGGAATGTAGTATCAAACCTTTTCCTCAGGTTTTCATGTTAGTCTTGAAGCATCGTGCCTGAGGAAGGATTTTCTAGTTTAACGTCAAGGTATTTTGTGAGGGTTTTGGGGCAATCCATGAACATTGTGCTATCTGGAAGGGTCTCGGAATATAGTATCAAACCTTTTCCTCAGGTTTTCAGGTTAGTCTTGAAGCATCGAGCCTGAGGAAGGATTTTTTAGTGTAACGTCAAGGTATTTTGTGAGGGTTTGGGGCAATCCATGAACATTGTGCTATCTGGAAGGGTCTCAGAATGTAGTATCAAACCTTTTCCTCAGGTTTTCAGGTTAGTCTTGAAGCATCGTGCCTGAGGAAGGATTTTTAGTGTAACGTCAAGGTATTTTGTGAGGGTTTGGGGCAATCCATGAACATTGTGCTATCTGGAAGGGTCTTGGAATGTAGTATCAAACCTTTTCCTCAGGTTTTCAGGTTAGTCTTGAAGCATCGAGCCTGAGGAAGGATTTTTTAGTGTAACGTCAAGGTATTTTGTGAGGGTTTGGGGCAATCCATGAACATTGTGCTATCTGGAAGGGTCTCGGAATGTAGTAAACCTTTTCCTCAGGTTTTCAGGTTAGTCTTGAAGCATCGTGCCTGAGGAAGGATTTTTTAGTGTAACGTCAAGGTATTTTGTGAGGGTTTGGGGCAATCCATGAACATTGTGCTATCTGGAAGGGTCTTGGAATGTAGTATCAAACCTTTTCCTCAGGTTTTCAGGTTAGTCTTGAAGCATCGTGCCTGAGGAAGGATTTTTTTAGTGTAACGTCAAGGTATTTTGTGAGGGTTTGGGGCAATCCATGAACATTGTGATATCTGGAAGGGTCTCGGAATATAGTATCAAACCTTTTCCTCAGGTTTTCAGGTTAGTCTTGAAGCATCGTGCCTGAGGAAGGATTTTTTAGTGTAACGTCAAGGTATTTTGTGAGTGTTTGGGGCAATCCATGAACATTGTGCTATATGGAAGGGTCTCGGAATGTAGTATCAAACCTTTTCCTCAGGTTTTCAGGTTAGTCTTGAAGTATCGTGCCTGAGGAAGGATTTTTTAGTGTAACGTCAAGGTATTTTGTGAGGGTTTGGGGCAATCCATGAACATTGTGCTATCTGGAAGGGTCTTGGAATGTAGTATCAAACCTTTTCCTCAGGTTTTCAGGTTAGTCTTGAAGCATCGTGCCTGAGGAAGGATTTTTAGTGTAACGTCAAGGTATTTTGTGAGGGTTTGGGGCAATCCATGAACATTGTGCTATCTGGAAGGGTCTTGGAATGTAGTATCAAACCTTTTCCTCAGGTTTTCAGGTTAGTCTTGAAGCATCGTGCCTGAGGAAGGATTTTTAGTGTAACGTCAAGGTATTTTGTGAGGGTTTGGGGCAATCCATGAACATTGTGCTATCTGGAAGGGTCTTGGAATGTAGTATCAAACCTTTTCCTCAGGTTTTCAGGTTAGTCTTGAAGCATCGTGCCTGAGGAAGGATTTTTAGTGTAACGTCAAGGTATTTTGTGAGGGTTTGGGGCAATCCATGAACATTGTGCTATCTGGAAGGGTCTTGGAATGTAGTATCAAACCTTTTCCTCAGGTTTTCAGGTTAGTCTTGAAGCATCGTGCCTGAGGAAGGATTTTTAGTGTAACGTCAAGGTATTTTGTGAGGGTTTGGGCAATCCATGAACATTGTGCTATTTGGAAGGGTCTGAATGTAGTATCAAACCTTTTCCTCAGGTTTTCAGGTTAGTCTTGAAGCATCGTGCCTGAGGAAGGATTTTTAGTGTAACGTCAAGGTATTTTGTGAGGGTTTGGGGCAATCCATGAACATTGTGCTATCTGGAAGGGTCTTGGAATGTAGTATCAAACCTTTTCCTCAGGTTTTCAGGTTAGTCTTGAAGCATCGTGCCTGAGGAAGGATTTTTTAGTGTAACGTCAAGGTATTTTGTGAGGGTTTGGGGCAATCCATGAACATTGTGCTATCTGGAAGGGTCTGGAATGTAGTATCAAACCTTTTCCTCAGGTTTTCAGGTTAGTCTTGAAGCATCGTGCCTGAGGAAGGATTTTTTTAGTGTAACGTCAAGGTATTTTGTGAGGGTTTGGGGCAATCCATGAACATTGTGCTATCTGGAAGGGTCTGGAATGTAGTATCAAACCTTTTCCTCAGGTTTTCAGGTTAGTCTTGAAGCATCGTGCCTGAGGAAGGATTTTTAGTGTAACGTCAAGGTATTTTGTGAGGGTTTGGGGCAATCCATGAACATTGTGCTATCTGGAAGGGTCTTGGAATGTAGTATCAAACCTTTTCCTCAGGTTTTCAGGTTAGTCTTGAAGCATCGTGCCTGAGGAAGGATTTTTTTAGTGTAACGTCAAGGTATTTTGTGAGGGTTTGGGGCAATCCATGAACATTGTGCTGTATGGAAGGGTCTTGGAATGTAGTATCAAACCTTTTCCTCAGGTTTTCAGGTTAGTCTTGAAGCATCGTGCCTGAGGAAGGATTTTTTTAGTGTAACGTCAAGGTATTTTGTGAGGGTTTGGGGCAATCCATGAACATTGTGCTATCTGGAAGGGTCTTGGAATGTAGTATCAAACCTTTTCCTCAGGTTTTCAGGTTAGTCTTGAAGCATCGTGCCTGAGGAAGGATTTTTTAGTGTAACGTCAAGGTATTTTGTGAGGGTTTGGGGCAATCCATGAACATTGTGCTATTTGGAAGGGTCTCGGAATGTAGTATCAAACCTTTTCCTCAGGTTTTCAGGTTAGTCTTGAAGCATCGTGCCTGAGGAAGGATTTTTTAGTGTAACGTCAAGGTATTTTGTGAGGGTTTGGGGCAATCCATGAACATTGTGCTATTTGGAAGGGTCTCGGAATGTAGTATCAAACCTTTTCCTCAGGTTTTCAGGTTAGTCTTGAAGCATCGTGCCTGAGGAAGGATTTTTAGTGTAACGTCAAGGTATTTTGTGAGGGTTTGGGGCAATCCATGAACATTGTGCTATCTGGAAGGGTCTCAGAATGTAGTATCAAACCTTTTCCTCAGGTTTTCAGGTTAGTCTTGAAGCATCGTGCCTGAGGAAGGATTTTTTAGTGTAACGTCAAGGTATTTTGTGAGGGTTTGGGGCAATCCATGAACATTGTGCTATCTGGAAGGGTCTGAATGTAGTATCAAACCTTTTCCTCAGGTTTTCAGGTTAGTCTTGAAGCATCGTGCCTGAGGAAGGATTTTTTTAGTGTAACGTCAAGGTATTTTGTGAGGGTTTGGGGCAATCCATGAACATTGTGCTATTTGGAAGGGTCTTGGAATGTAGTATCAAACCTTTTCCTCAGGTTTTCAGGTTAGTCTTGAAGCATCGTGCCTGAGGAAGGATTTTTTAGTGTAACGTCAAGGTATTTTGTGAGGGTTTGGGGCAATCCATGAACATTGTGCTATCTGGAAGGGTCTTGGAATGTAGTATCAAACCTTTTCCTCAGGTTTTCAGGTTAGTCTTGAAGCATCGTGCCTGAGGAAGGATTTTTTAGTGTAACGTCAAGGTATTTTGTGAGGGTTTGGGGCAATCCATGAACATTGTGCTGTATGGAAGGGTCTTGGAATGTAGTATCAAACCTTTTCCTCAGGTTTTCAGGTTAGTCTTGAAGCATCGTGCCTGAGGAAGGATTTTTTAGTGTAACGTCAAGGTATTTTGTGAGGGTTTGGGGCAATCCATGAACATTGTGCTATATGGAAGGGTCTTGGAATGTAGTATCAAACCTTTTCCTCAGGTTTTCAGGTTAGTCTTGAAGCATCGTGCCTGAGGAAGGATTTTTTAGTGTAACGTCAAGGTATTTTGTGAGGGTTTGGGGCAATCCATGAACATTGTGCTATCTGGAAGGGTCTCAGAATGTAGTATCAAACCTTTTCCTCAGGTTTTCAGGTTAGTCTTGAAGCATCGTGCCTGAGGAAGGATTTTTAGTGTAACGTCAAGGTATTTTGTGAGGGTTTAGGGCAATCCATGAACATTGTGCTATCTGGAAGGGTCTTGGAATGTAGTATCAAACCTTTTCCTCAGGTTTTCAGGTTAGTCTTGAAGCATCGTGCCTGAGGAAGGATTTTTTAGTGTAACGTCAAGGTATTTTGTGAGGGTTTGGGGCAATCCATGAACATTGTGCTATCTGGAAGGGTCTTGGAATGTAGTATCAAACCTTTTCCTCAGGTTTTCAGGTTAGTCTTGAAGCATCGTGCCTGAGGAAGGATTTTTTAGTGTAACGTCAAGGTATTTTGTGAGGGTTTGGGGCAATCCATGAACATTGTGCTGTCTGGAAGGGTCTTGGAATGTAGTATCAAACCTTTTCCTCAGGTTTTCAGTGTAGTCTTGAAGCATCGTGCCTGAGGAAGGATTTTTTAGTGTAACGTCAAGGTATTTTGTGAGGGTTTGGGGCAATCCATGAACATTGTGCTATATGGAAGGGTCTTGGAATGTAGTATCAAACCTTTTCCTCAGGTTTTCAGGTTAGTCTTGAAGCATCGTGCCTGAGGAAGGATTTTTTAGTGTAACGTCAAGGTATTTTGTGAGGGTTTGGGGCAATCCATGAACATTGTGCTATCTGGAAGGGTCTCGGAATGTAGTATCAAACCTTTTCCTCAGGTTTTCAGGTTAGTCTTGAAGCATCGTGCCTGAGGAAGGATTTTTAGTGTAACGTCAAGGTATTTTGTGAGGGTTTGGGGCAATCCATGAACATTGTGCTATCTGGAAGGGTCTTGGAATGTAGTATCAAACCTTTTCCTCAGGTTTTCAGGTTAGTCTTGAAGCATCGTGCCTGAGGAAGGATTTTTTTAGTGTAACGTCAAGGTATTTTGTGAGGGTTTGGGGCAATCCATGAACATTGTGCTATCTGGAAGGGTCTTGGAATGTAGTATCAAACCTTTTCCTCAGGTTTTCAGGTTAGTCTTGAAGCATCGTGCCTGAGGAAGGATTTTTAGTGTAACGTCAAGGTATTTTGTGAGGGTTTGGGGCAATCCATGAACATTGTGCTATCTGGAAGGGTCTCTTGAATGTAGTATCAAACCTTTTCCTCAGGTTTTCAGGTTAGTCTTGAAGCATCGTGCCTGAGGAAGGATTTTTAGTGTAACGTCAAGGTATTTTGTGAGGGTTTGGGGCAATCCATGAACATTGTGCTATTTGGAAGGGTCTCGAATGTAGTATCAAACCTTTTCCTCAGGTTTTCAGGTTAGTCTTGAAGCATCGTGCCTGAGGAAGGATTTTTTTAGTGTAACGTCAAGGTATTTTTGTGAGGGTTTGGGGCAATCCATGAACATTGTGCTATCTGGAAGGGTCTCGGAATGTAGTATCAAACCTTTTCCTCAGGTTTTCAGGTTAGTCTTGAAGCATCGTGCCTGAGGAAGGATTTTTAGTGTAACGTCAAGGTATTTTGTGAGGGTTTGGGGCAATCCATGAACATTGTGCTATCTGGAAGGGTCTCGGAATGTAGTATCAAACCTTTTCCTCAGGTTTTCAGGTTAGTCTTGAAGCATCGTGCCTGAGGAAGGATTTTTAGTGTAACGTCAAGGTATTTTATGAGGGTTTGGGCAATCCATGAACATTGTGCTATCTGGAAGGGTCTCGGAATGTAGTATCAAACCTTTTCCTCAGGTTTTCAGGTTAGTCTTGAAGCATCTTGCCTGAGGAAGGATTTTTAGTGTAACGTCAAGGTATTTTGTGAGGTTTGGGGCAATCCATGAACATTGTGCTATCTGGAAGGGTCTTGGAATGTAGTATCAAACCTTTTCCTCAGGTTTTCAGGTTAGTCTTGAAGCATCGTGCCTGAGGAAGGATTTTTTAGTGTAACGTCAAGGTATTTTTTGAGGGTTTGGGGCAATCCATGAACATTGTGCTATCTGGAAGGGTCTTGGAATGTAGTATCAAACCTTTTCCTCAGGTTTTCAGGTTAGTCTTGAAGCATCGTGCCTGAGGAAGGATTTTTAGTGTAACGTCAAGGTATTTTTGTGAGGGTTTGGGGCAATCCATGAACATTGTGCTATCTGGAAGGGTCTTTTGAATGTAGTATCAAACCTTTTCCTCAGGTTTTCAGGTTAGTCTTGAAGCATCGTGCCTGAGGAAGGATTTTTTAGTGTAACGTCAAGGTATTTTGTTAGGGTTTGTGGCAATCCATGAACATTGTGCTATTTGGAAGGGTCTCAGGAATGTAGTATCAAACCTTTTCCTCAGGTTTTCAGGTTAGTCTTGAAGCATCGTGCCTGAGGAAGGATTTTTAGTGTAACGTCAAGGTATTTTGTGAGGTTTGGTAAATTTTGAACATTGTGCTATCTGGAAGGGTCTCGGAATGTAGTATCAAACCTTTTCCTCAGGTTTTCAGGTTAGTCTTGAAGCATTGCCTGAGGAAGGATTTTTTAGTGTAACGTCAAGGTATTTTGTGAGGGTTTGGGGCAATCCATGAACATTGTGCTATGTGGAAGGGTCTCAGAATGTAGTATCAAACCTTTTCCTCAGGTTTTCAGGTTAGTCTTGAAGCATGTTGCCTGAGGAAGGATTTTTAGTGTAACGTCAAGGTATTTTGTGAGGGTTTGGGGCAATCCATGAACATTGTGCTATCTGGAAGGGTCTGGAATGTAGTATCAAACCTTTTCCTCAGGTTTTCAGGTTAGTCTTGAAGCATCGTGCCTGAGGACCTTTTTGTTTTTTAGTGTAACGTCAAGGTATTTTGTGGGGGTTTGGGGCAATCCATGAACATTGTGCTATCTGGAAGGGTCTTGGAATGTAGTATCAAACCTTTTCCTCAGGTTTTCAGGTTAGTCTTGAAGCATCGTGCCTGAGGAAGGATTTTTAGTGTAACGTCAAGGTATTTTGTGAGGGTTTGGGGCAATCCATGAACATTGTGCTATCTGGAAGGGTCTCTTGAATGTAGTATCAAACCTTTTTCTCAGGTTTTCTCTGTTAGTCTTGAAGCATCGTGCCTGAGGAAGGATTTTTGTGTAATCAAAGGTATTTTTGTGAGGGTTTGGGGCAATCCATGAACATTGTGCTGTCTGGAAGGGTCTTGGAATGTAGTATCAAACCTTTTCCTCAGGTTTTCAGGTTAGTCTTGAAGCATCGTGCCTGAGGAAGGATTTTTAGTGTAACGTCAAGGTATTTTTGAGGGTTTGGGGCAATCCATGAACATTGTGCTATATGAAGGGTCTTGAATGTGTATGTGTCCTTTTCCTCAGGTTTTCAGGTTAGTCTTGAAGCAATTTTCGTGCCTGGGAAGGATTTTTAGTGTAACGTCAAAGGTATTTTGTGAGGGTTTGGGGCAATCCATGAACATTGTGCTATCTGGAAGGGTCTTGGAATGTAGTATCAAACCTTTTCCTCAGGTTTTCAGGTTAGTCTTGAAGCATTTGCCTGAGGAAGGATTTTTTAGTGTAACGTCAAGGTATTTTAGTATGAGGGTTTGGGCAATCCATGAACATTGTGCTATCTGGAAGGGTCTCAGAATGTAGTATCAAACCTTTTCCTCAGGTTTTCAGGTTAGTCTTGAAGCATCGTGCCTGAGGAAGGATTTTTTTAGTGTAATGTCAAGGTATTTTGTGAGGGTTTGGGGCAATCCATGAACATTGTGCTATTTGGAAGGGTCTCGGAATGTAGTTTCAAACCTTTTCCTCAGGTTTTCAGGTTAGTCTTGAAGCATCGTGCCTGAGGAAGGATTTTTTAGTGTAATGTCAAGGTATTTTGTGAGGTTTGGGGCAATCCATGAACATTGTGCTATTTGGAAGGGTCTTGGAATGTAGTATCAAACCATTTTCCTCAGGTTTTCAGGTTAGTCTTGAAATTTATCATTGCCTGAGGAAGGATTTTTAGTGTAACATCAAGGTATTTTGTGAGGGTTTGGGGCAATCCATGAACATTGTGCTATCTGGAAGGGTGGAAAGAATGTATTTATCAAACCTTTTCCTCAGGTTTTCAGGAATAGTCTTGAAGCATCGTGCCTGAGGAAGGATTTTTAGTGTAATGTCAAGGTATTTTGTGAGGGTTTGGGGCAATCCATGAACATTGTGCTATATGGAAGGGTCTTGGAATGTAGTATCAAACCTTTTCCTCAGGTTTTCAGGTTAGTCTTGAAGCATCGTGCCTGAGGAAAGCTTTTTTTAGTGTAACGTCAAGGTATTTTGTGAGGGTTTGGGGCAATCCATGAACATTGTGCTATTTGGAAGGGTCTTGGAATGTATATCAAACCTTTTCCTCAGGTTTTCAGGTTAGTCTTGAAGCATCGAGAAATTTGAGGAAGGATTTTTTAGTGTAACGTCAAGGTATTTTGTGAGGGTTTGGGGCAATCCATGAACATTGTGCTATTTGGAAGGGTCTCTGGAATGTAGTATCAAACCTTTTCCTCAGGTTTTCAGGTTAGTCTTGAAGCATCGTGCCTGAGGAGGATTTTTTTTAGTGTAACGTCAAGGTATTTTTGGAGATTTTTGAGGGTTTGGGGCAATCCATGAACATTGTGCTATACTGGAAGGTCTGAGGAATTTAAAGGAAACCTTTTCCTCAGGTTTTCAGGTTAGTCTTTTGAAATTTGCCTGAGGAAGGATTTTTTTGTGTAACGTCAAGGTATTTTAAATGAGGGTTTGGGGCAATCCATGAACATTGTGCTATATGGAAGGGTCTTGAATGAAATTATCAAACATTTTCCTCAGGTTTTCAGGTTAGTCTTGAAGTATTTGCCTGAGGAAGGATTTTTTAGTGTAATTCAAGGTATTTTGTGATGGTTTGGGCAATCCATGAACATTGTGCTATATGGAAGGGTCTATGGAACTTAGTATCAAACCTTTTCCTCAGGTTTTCAGGTTAGTCTTGAAGCATCGAATGCCTGAGGAAGGATTTTTAGTGTAACGTCAAAGGTATTTTTGAGGGTTTGGGGCAATCCATGAACATTGTGCTATCTGGAAGGGTTTTGGAATGTAGTATCAAACCTTTTCCTCAGGTTTTCAGGTTATTTCTTGAAGCATCGTGCCTGAGGAAATTTTTTTAGTGTAAAAGGTATCAAGGTATTTTGTGAGATTTTTGGGGCAATGTTGAACATTGTGCAAATTGATGGAAAAGGGTCTGATGGATATGCTATTTCATCAAACCTTTTCCTCAGGGAAATTTACTTGAACATCGTGCTGAGAAATTTAAAGTGTAACGTCAAGGTATTTTGAAATTTGATGGGGTTTTTTGCAATGGTATGAACATTGTGCTGTATGGAAGGGTCTTTGAATGTAGTATCAAACTGATTTCCTCAGGTTTTCAGGTTAGTCTTGAAAATTTACTGACATAGGAAGGATTTTTTAAGTGAAGTCAAGGTATACAGAGAGGGTTTGATGGCAGATTTTTGAACATTGTGCTATTTGGAAATGTTGGGAATGAAGTATCAAAATTTGATCAGGTTTTCAGGTTAGTCTATGAATTTATCAAATTGCCTGAGGAAATTTTTTAGTGTAACGTCAAGGTATTTGAAGAGAGGGTTTGGGGCAATCCAGAAATTTGCTATTTGGAAGGGTTTGAATGTAGTATCAAACCTTTTCCTCAGGTTTTCAGGTTAGTCTTGAAAATGCCTGATGGAAGATATGCTATTTTTTAGTGTAACGTTAAAGGTATTTACTGGACATACAAGGGCAATCCATGAACATTTGCTATCTGGAAGGAGAGACAATGTATATCAAGACCTTTTCCTGGAGATTTTTTCAAGGTAGGAATGTCTTGAAAGAAGCCTGCAAAGGAAGGATTTTTTAGTGTAACGAGATATGGTATTTCATATGCAGGGTTTTGGGCAATTTACTGAACATTGAGAAATTTAAAGGGTCTCTCGGAATGTATATCAAACCTTTTTGATGGGATTTTTCAGAATGTTAGGAAAGAAGAAGCATGCCTGAGGAAGAAGCAGCAAAATTTATGGTAACGTAAAGGTATTTTGTGATGGTTTTGGGCAATCCATGAACATTGTGCTATCTGGAAGGGTTAAAATTTGACGGAATGTGGTATCAAACCTTTTCCTGGAGGTTTTCAGGTTAGTCTTGAAGCATTTTGAGAGATTTTTTGTAAATTTCAAGGTAATTTTTGAGGGAAAGAAGGGGCAAATTTGATGAAAGCTATCTGGAATGGTTTGATGGAATGCTATTTCATAAAACTTATTGGGAAATTTACTGGACATACAAGTCTTGAAATTTAAAGTGCCTGAGGAAGGATTTTTAGTGAAATTTGATGGAGATTTTTGGTTTTTAGGGTTTGGGAAAAAGCAGAAAATTTGATGGAGATATGCTATTTATATGCAAACTTATTGGTTTTCAAATTAGTCTGGACATACAAGCTGAGAAATTTAAAGGAGAGTGACAAGGTCAAGGAAATTTTGATTTTGAAAGGTAGGAAATTTTGGGAAAGAATGAAAATTTGATAAGAAGCTGCAAAGGGTCTTGAATGTAGATATCAAACTATTTTCCTATGCAACTTATCAGTAAAATTTACTGGACATCGTGCCTGAGGAAATTTAAAGGAAGACAAGGTATCAAGAAATTTGATGGATTTTTTGAAGGGTAGGAATGTTGAACATTGTGCAAAATTTGATGGGAAAGGGTCAAAAATTTGATGGAGATATGCTATTTCATATGAAACTTTTCAGGGAAATTTACTGAACATACAAGCTGAGAAATTTAAAGGTAAGACAAGGTATACAGAGAAATTTGATGGAGATTTTGAACATTGTAGGAATGTTGGAAAGGGCTCAAATTTGATGGGAAAGAAGGATCAAAATTTGATGGAGATAGGTATTTCATATGCAACTTATTGGGAAATTTACTGGACATACAAGCTGAGAAATTTAAAGTGTAAGACAAGGTATACAGAGAAATTTGATGGAATTTTTGAAAGGTAGGAATGTTGGGGAAAAGCAAAATTTGATGGAGATATGCTATTTCATATGCAACTTTTGGGAAATTTACTGACATCAAGCTGAGAAATTTAAAGGAGAGACAAGGTATTTTGAGAGGGTTTGGGCAATTTTTGAAAGGACATTGTGCTATCTGGAAGGTAAAATTTTGGGAAAATTTCAAACCTTTTGATGGAGATATGCTATTTCATATGCAACTTATTGGGAAATTTACTGGACATACCTGCTGAGAAATTTAAAGGAGAGACAAGGTATACAGAGAAATTTGATGGAGATTTTGAAAGGGTTCTTTTGCAAAATTTGATGGAAAGAAGTCAGCAAAATTTGATGGAGATATGCTATTTCATATGCAACTTATAGGAAATTTACTGAACATACAAGCTGAGAAATTTAAAGGAGAGACAAGGTATACAGAGAAATTTGATGGAGATTTTTGGGCAAGGTAGGAATGTTGTGAAAGAATCTGGAAAATTTGATTTGATGTATCAAATTTGATGGAGATATGCTATTTCATATGCAACTTATTGGGAAATTTACTGACATACAAGCTGAGAAATTTAAAGGAGAGACAAGGTATACAGAGAAATTTGATTTTTTGAGATTTTGAAATCCAGCAAAATTTGGGAAAGAAGCAGCAAAATTTGATGGAGATATGTATTTCAATGCAACTTATTGGGAGGTTTACTGGACATACAAGCTGAGAAATTTAAAGGAGAGACAAGGTATTTAGAGAAATTCAATGGGTATTTTTGAAAGGTAGGAATGGGGAAATCCATGAAAATTTGATGGGAAAGAAGCAGCAAAATTTGATGGAGATATGCTATTTCATATGCAACTTATTGGGAAATTTACTGGACATACAAGCTGAGAAATTTAAAGGAGAGACAAGGTATACAGAGAAATTTGATGGAGATTTTTGAAAGGTAGGAATGTTGGAAAATCCAGCAACATTTGATGGGAAAGAAGCAAATTTGATGGAATATATGCTATTTCATATGCAACTTATTGGGAAATTTACTGGACATACAAGCTGAGAAATTTAAAGGAGAGACAAGGTATTTACAGAGAAATTTGATGGAGATTTTTGAAAGGTAGGAATGTTGGGAAAGAAGCAGCAAAATTTGATGGGAAAGAAGCAAAAATTTGATGGAGATATGCTATTTCATATGCAACTTATGCCTGAGGAAGGATTTTTTACTGGACATACAAGGTATTTAAAGGAGAGACAAGGTATACAGAGAAATTTTGGCTATTTTGGAAGGTAGGAATCTAGAAATGAATGGGAAAAAAGCAGTAGAATTTGATGGAGATATGCTATTTCATATGCAACTTATTGGGAAATTTACTGGACATACAATCTCAGAAATTTAAAGGAGAGACAAGGTATACAGAGAAATTTGATGGAGATTTTGACAGGTGAAGGTTGGAAAGAAGCAGCAAAATTTGATGGGAAAGAAGCAGCAAAATTTGATGGAGATATGCTATTTCATATGCAAACTTATTGGGAAATTTACTGGACATACAAGCTGAGAAATTTTCCTGTAAGGTATACAGAGAAATTTGATGGAGATTTTTGAAAGGTAGGAATGTTGTGAAAGAAGCAGCAAAATTTTGATAGAAATATAGCAAAATTTTTGGAGATAGCTATTTCATATGCAACTTATTGGGAAATTTACTGGACATACAACTGATACAAGCTGGGTTTGGGGCAATCCATGAACATTGAGAAATTTGAAGGAAATTTAATGTATATCAAATAGAAATTTGAAGATTTTTCAGTTAGTCTTGTTGGGAAAGAAGCAGAGGAAAATTTGATGGAGATATCAAGGTATTTCATATGCAACTTATTGGGAAATTTACTGAACATACAAGCTGAGAAATTTAAAGGAGAGACAAGGTATACAGAGAAATTTGATGGAGATTTTTGAAAGGTAGGAATGTTGGGAAAGAAGCAGCAAAATTTGATGGAGATATGCTATTTCATATGCAACTTATTGGGAAATTTACTGGACATACAAGCTGAGAAATTTAAAGGAGAGACAAGGTATACAGAGAAATTTGATGGAGATTTTTGAAAGGTAGGAATGTTGGGAAAGAAGCAGCAAAATTTGATGGGATGGCAAATTTTTGATGGAATATGCTATTTCATATGCAACTTATTGGGAAATTTACTGGACATACAAGCTGAGAAATTTAAAGGAGAGACAAGGTATACAGAGAAATTTGATGGAAATTTTTTGAATAGGAATTTTGGAAAAGTAGAAAATTTGATGGGAAAGAAGCAGCAAAATTTGATGGATATATGCTATTTCATATGCAACTTATTGGGAAATTTACTGGACATACAAGCTGAGAAATTTAAAGGAGAGACAAGGTATACAGAGAAATTTGATGGAGATTTTTGAAAGGTAGGAATGTTGGGAATGAAGCAGCAAAATTTGATGGGAAAGAAGCAGCAAAATTTGATGGAGATATGCTATTTCATATGCAACTTATTGGGAAATTTACTGGACATACAAGCTGAGAAATTTAAAGGAGAGACAAGGTATACAGAGAAATTTGATGGAGATTTTTGAAGGGTAGGAATGTTGGGAAAGAAGCAGCAAAATTTGATGGGAAAGAAGCAGCAAAATTTGATGGAGATATGCTATTTCATATGCAACTTATTGGGAAATTTACTGGACATACAAGCTGAGAAATTTAAAGGAGAGACAAGGTATACACAGAAATTTGATGGAGATTTTTGAAAGGTAGGAATGTTGCGAAAGAAGCAGCAAAATTTGATGGGAAAGAAGCAGCAAAATTTGATGGAGATGCTATTTCATATGCAACTTATTGGGAAATTTACTGGACATACAAGCTGAGAAATTTAAAGGAGAGACAAGGTATACAGAGAAATTTGATGGAGATTTTTGAAAGGTAGGAATGTTGGGAAAGAAGCAATAAAATTTGATGGGAAAGAAGCAGCAAAATTTGATGGAGATATGCTATTTCATATGCAACTTATTGGGAAATTTACTGGACATACAAGCTGAGAAATTTAAAGGAGAGACAAGGTATACAGAGAAATTTGATGGAGATTTTTGAAAGGTAGGAATGTTGAAGGCAAAATTTGAAAGAAGCAGCAAAATTTGATGGAGATATGCTATTTCATATGCAACTTATTGGGAAATTTACTGGACATACAAGCTGAGAAATTTAAAGGAGAGACAAGGTATACAGAGAAATTTGATGGAGATTTTTGAAAGGTTGGACGAAAGAAGCAGCAAAATTTGTTGGGAAAGAAGCAGCAAAATTTGATGGAGATATGCTATTTCATATGCAACTTATTGGGAAATTTACTGGACATACAAGCTGAGAAATTTAAAGGAGAGACAAGGTATACAGAGAAATTTGATGGAGATTTTGAAAGGTAGGAATGTTGGGAAAGAAGCAGCAAAATTTGATGGAGATATGCTATTTCATATGCAACTTATTGGGAAATTTACTGGACATACAAGCTGAGAAATTTAAAGGAGAGACAAGGTATACAGAGAAATTTGATGGAGATTTTTGAAAGGTAGGAATGTTGGGAAAGAAGCAGCAAAATTTGATGGGAAAGAAGCAGCAAAATTTGATGGAGATATGCTATTTCATATGCAACTTATTGGGAAATTTACTGGACATACAAGCTGAGAAATTTAAAGGAGAGACAAGGTATACAGAGAAATTTGATGGAGATTTTTGAAAGGTAGGAATGTTGGGAAAGAAACAGCAAAATTTGATGGAGATATGCTATTTCATATGCAACTTATTGGGAAATTTACTGGACATACAAGCTGAGAAATTTAAAGGAGAGACAAGGTATACAGAGAAATTTGATGGAGATTTTTTTGAAAGGTAGGAATGTTGGGAAAAAGCAGCAAAATTTGAAAGAAGAAGCAAAATTTGATGGAGATATGCTATTTCATATGAAACTTATTGGGAAATTTACTGGACATACAAGCTGAGAAATTTAAAGGAGAGACAAGGTATACAGAGAAATTTGATGGATATTTTTGTAAAGGTAGGAATGTTGGGAAAGAAGCAGCAAAATTTGATGGGAAAGAAAAGCAAAATTGATGGAGATATGCTATTTCATATGCAACTTATTGGGAAATTTACTGGACATACAAGCTGAGAAATTTAAAAGGAGAGACAAGGTATACAGAGAAATTTGATGGAGATTTTTGAAAGGTAGGAATGTTGGGAAAGAAGCAGCAAAATTTGATGGAAAGAAGCAGCAAAATTTGATGGAGATATGCTATTTCATATGCAACTTATTGGGAAATTTACTGGACATACAAGCTGAGAAATTTAAAGGAGAGACAAGGTATACAGAGAAATTTGATGGAGATTTTTGAAAGGTAGGAATGTTGGGAAAGAAGCAGCAAAATTTGATGGGAAAGAGCAGCAAAATTTGATGGAGATATGCTATTTCATATGCAACTTATTGGAAATTTACTGGACATACAAGCTGAGAAATTTAAAAGGAGAGACAAGGTATATAGAGAAATTTGATGGAGATTTTTGAAAGGTAGGAATGTTGGGAAAGAAGCAGCAAAATTTGATGGGAAAAGCAAGCAGCAAAATTTGATGGAGATATGCTATTTCATATGCAACTTATTGGGAAATTTACTGGACATACAAGCTGAGAAATTTAAAGGAGAGACAAGGTATACAGAGAAATTTGATGGAGATTTTTGAAAGGTAGGAATGTTGGGAAAGAAGCAGCAAAATTTGATGGGAAAAAGGTTTCAAAATTTGATGGAGATATGCTATTTCATATGCAACTTATTGGGAAATTTACTGGACATACAAGCTGAGAAATTTAAAGGAGAGACAAGGTATACAGAGAAATTTGATGGAGATTTTTTTGTAGGAATGTTGGGAAAGAAGCAGCAAAATTTGATTTAATTATCCAGCAAAATTGAATGTGGATATGCTATTTTTATTGAAATTTACTGGACATACAAGCTGAGAAATTTAAAGGAGAGACAAGGTATACAGAGAAATTTGATGGAGATTTTTGATTGGTAGGAATGCTGGGAAAGAAGCAGCAAAATTTGATGGAGATAAGCTATTTCATATACAACTTATTGGGAAACTTACTGGACATACAAGCTGAGAAATTTAAAGGAGAGACAAGGTATACAGAGAAATTTGATGGAGATTTTTGAAAGGTAGGAATGTTGGGAAAGAAGCAGCAAAATTTTGATGGAGAGCAAAATTTGATGGAGATATGCTATTTCATATGCAACTTATTGGGAAATTTACTGGACATACAAGCTGATAAATGTAAAGGAGAGAGAAGGTATACAGAGAAATTTGATGGAGATTTTTGAAAGGTAGGAATGTTGGGAAAGAAGCAGCAATATTTGATGGGAAAGAAGCAGCAAAATTTGATGGAGATATGCTATTTCATATGCAACTTATTGGGAAATTTACTGGACATACAAGCTGAGAAATTTAAAGGAGAGACAAGGTATACAGAGAAATTTGATGGAGATTTTTGAAAGGTAGGAATGTTGGGAAAGAAGCAGCAAAATTTGATGGAAAGAAGCATCAAATTTGATGGAGATATGCTATTTCATATGCAACTTATTGGGAAATTTACTGGACATACAAGCTGAGAAATTTAAAAAGGAGAGACAAGGTATACAGAGAAATTTGATGGAGATTTTTGAAAGGTAGGAATGTTGGGAAAAAGCAAAAGATGGGAAAGAAGCAGCAAATTTGATGGAGATATGCTATTTCATATGCAACTTATTGGGAAATTTACTGGACATACAAGCTGAGAAATTTAAAGGAGAGACAAGGTATACAGAGAAATTTTGATGGAGATTTTTGAAAGGAAGCAGCAAAATTTGATGGAAAGAAGCAGCAAAATTTGATGGAGATATGCTATTTCATATGCAACTTATTGGGAAATTTACTGGACATACAAGCTGAGAAATTTAAAGGAGAGACAAGGTATACAGAGAAATTTGATGGAGATTTTTTGAGGTAGGAATGTTGGGAAAGAATGCAAAATTTGGGAAAGAAGCAGCAAAATTTGATGGAGATATGCTATTTCATATGCAACTTATTGGGAAATTTACTGGACATACAAGCTGAGAAATTTAAAGGAGAGACAAGGTATACAGAGAAATTTGATGAGATTTTTGAAAGGTAGGAATGTTTGGGAAAGAAGAGCAAAATTTGATGGGAAAGAAGCAGCAAAATTTGATGGAGATATGCTATTTCATATGCAACTTATTGGGAAATTTACTGGACATACAAGCTGAGAAATTTAAAGGAGAGACAAGGTATACAGAGAAATTTGATGGAGATTTTTGAAAGGTAGGAATGTTGGGAAAGAAGCAGCAAAATTTGATGGGAAAGAAGCAGCAAAATTTGATGGAGATATGCTATTTCATATGCAACTTATTGGGAAATTTACTGGACATACAAGCTGAGAAATTTAAAGGAGAGACAAGGTATACAGAGAAATTTGATGGAGATTTTTGGAAGGTAGGAATGTTGGGAAAGAAGCAGCAAAATTTGATGGGAAAGAAGCAGCAAAATTTGATGGAGATATGCTATTTCATATGCAACTTATTAGGAAATTTACTGGACATACAAGCTGAGAAATTTAAAGGAGAGACAAGGTATATAGAGAAATTTGATGGAGATTTTTGAAAGGTAGGAATGTTGGGAAAGAAGTTAGAAAAATTTGGGAAAGAAGCAGCAAAATTTGATGGAGATATGCTATTTCATATGCAACTTATTGGGAAATTTACTGGACATACAAGCTGAGAAATTTAAAGGAGAGACAAGGTATACAGAGAAATTTGATGGAGATTTTTGGAAGGTAGGAATGTTGGGAAAGAAGCAGCAAAATTTGATGGGAAAGAAGCAGCAAAATTTGATGGAGATATGCTATTTCATATGCAACTTATTGGGAAATTTACTGGACATACAAGCTGAGAAATTTAAAGGAGAGACAAGGTATACAGAGAAATTTGATGGAGATTTTTGAAAGGTAGGAATGTTGGGAAAGAAGCAGCAAAATTTGATGGGAAAGAAGCAGCAAAATTTGATGGAGATATGCTATTTCATATGCAACTTATTGGGAAATTTACTGGACATACAAGCTGAGAAATTTAAAGGAGAGACAAGGTATACAGAGAAATTTGATGGAGATTTTTGAAAGGTAGGAATGTTGGGAAAGAAGCAGCAAAATTTGATGGGAAAGAAGCAGCAAAATTTGATGGAGATATGCTATTTCATATGCAACTTATTGGGAAATTTACTGGACATACAAGCTGAGAAATTTAAAGGAGAGACAAGGTATACAGAGAAATTTGATGGAGATTTTTGAAAGGTAGGAATGTTGGGAAAGAAGCAGCAAAATTTAATGGGAAAGAAGCAGCAAAATTTGATGGAGATATGCTATTTCATATGCAACTTATTGGGAAATTTACTGGACATACAAGCTGAGAAATTTAAAGGAGAGACAAGGTATACAGAGAAATTTGATGGAGATTTTTGAAAGGTAGGAATGTTGGGAAAGAAGCATCAAAATTTCATGGGAAGCAAGCAGCAAAATTTGATAGAGATATGCTATTTCATATGCAACTTATTGGGAAATTTACTGGACATACAAGCTGAGAAATTTAAAGGAGAGACAAGGTATACAGAGAAATTTGATGGAGATTTTTGAAAGGTAGGAATGTTGGGAAAGAAGCAATTAAAATTTGATGGGAAAGAAGCAGCAAAATTTGATGGAGATATGCTATTTCATATGCAACTTATTGGGAAATTTACTGGACATACAAGCTGAGAAATTTAAAGGAGAGACAAGGTATACATTAGAAATTTGATGGAGATTTTTTTTAGTGAATGTTGGAAAGAAGCAGCAAAATTTGATGGGAAACAAGCAGCAAAATTTGATGGAGATATGCTATTTCATATGCAACTTATTGGGAAATTTACTGGACATACAAGCTGAGAAATTTAAAGGAGAGACAAGGTATACAGAGAAATTTGATGGAGATTTTTGAAAGGTAGGAATGTTGGGAAAGAAGCAGCAAAATTTGATGGGAAAGAAGCAGCAAAATTTGATGGAGATATGCTATTTCATATGCAACTTATTAGGAAATTTACTGGACATACAAGCTGAGAAATTTAAAGGAGAGACAAGGTATACAGAGAAATTTGATGGAGATTTTTGAAAGGTAGGAATGTTGGGAAAAAGCAGCAAAAATTTGATGGGAAAGCAAGCAGCAAAATTTGATGGAGATATGCTATTTCATATGCAACTTATTGGGAAATTTACTGGACATACAAGCTGAGAAATTTAAAGGAGAGACAAGGTATATAGAGAAATTTGATGGAGATTTTTGAAAAGGTAGGAATGTTGGGAAAGAAGAGCAAAATTTGATGGGAAAGAAGATTCCAAAATTTGATGGAGATATGCTATTTCATATGCAACTTATTGGGAAATTTACTGGACATACAAGCTGAGAAATTTAAAGGAGAGACAAGGTATACAGAGAAATTTGATGGAGATTTTTGAGGTAGGAATGTGGGAAAGAAGGAAATTTGATGGGAAAGAAGCAGCAAAATTTGATGGAGATATGCTATTTCATATGCAACTTATTGGGAAATTTACTGGACATACAAGCTGAGAAATTTAAAGGAGAGACAAGGTATACAGAGAAATTTGATGGAGATTTTTGAAAGGTAGGAATGTTGGGAAAGAAGCAGCAAAATTTGATGGAGATAAGAAGCAAAATGATCATATGCTATTTTATATGCAACTTATTGGGAAATTTACTGGACATACAAGCTGAGAAATTTAAAGGAGAGACAAGGTATACAGAGAAATTTGATGGAGATTTTTGAAAGGTAGAAATGTTGCAAAATTTGATGGGAAAGAAGCAGCAAAATTTGATGGAGATATGCTATTTCATATGCAACTTATTGGGAAATTTACTGGACATACAAGCTGAGAAATTTAAAGGAGAGACAATTTATAAACAGAAAAATTTGATGGAGATTTTTTAAAGGAATGTTGGGAAAAAAACAGCAAAATTTGATGGAGATATGCTATTTCATATGCAACTTATTGGGAAATTTACTGGACATACAAGCTGAGAAATTTAAAGGAGAGACAAGGTATAAGCTGATAGTTTTTGAATGGTAGGAATGTTGGGAAAGAAGCAGCAAAATTTGATGGGAAAGAAGCAGCAAAATTTGATGGAGATAAGCTATTTCATATGCAACTTATAGGGAAATTTACTGGACATACAAGCTGAGAAATTTAAAGGAGAGACAAGGTATATAGAGAAATTTGATGGATATTTTTGAAAGGTAGGAATGTTGCAAAAAGAAGCAGCAAAAATTTGATGGAAAGAAGCAGCAAAATTTGATGGAGATATGCTATTTCATATGCAACTTATTGGGAAATTTACTGGACATACAAGCTGAGAAATTTAAAGGAGAGACAAGGTATACAGAGAAATTTGATGGAGTTTTTTGAAAGGTAGGAATGTTGGGAAAGAAGCAGCAAAATTTGATGGGAAAGAAGCAGCAAAATTTGATGGAGATATGCTATTTCATATGCAACTTATTGGGAAATTTACTGGACATACAAGCTGAGAAATTTAAAGGAGAGACAAGGTATATATAGAAATTTGATGGATATTTTTGAAAGGTAGGAATGTTGGGAAAGAAGCAGCAAAATTTGATGGGAAAGAAGCAGCAAAATTTGATGGAGATATGCTATTTCATATGCAACATTGGGAAATTTACTGGACATACAAGCTGAGAAATTTAAAGGAGAGACAAGGTATACAGAGAAATTTGATGGAGATTTTTGAAAAGGTAGGAATGTTGGGAAAAAGCAAAATTTGATGGGAAAAAGCAGCAAAATTTGATGGAGATATGCTATTTCATATGCAACTTATTGGGAAATTTACTGGACATACAAGCTGAGAAATTTAAAGGAGAGACAAGGTATACAGAGAAATTTGATGGAGATTTTTGAAGGAGGAATTTTTGAAAGGTAGGAATTTTGGGAAAGAAGCAGCAAATTTGATGG
>NW_027100728.1:189159-261946 GCF_040412425.1 Macrobrachium rosenbergii
TATCTGGAAGGGTCTCGGAATGTAGTATCAAACCTTTTCCTCAGGTTTTCAGGTTAGTCTTGAAGCATCGTGCCTGAGGAAGGATTTTTAGTGTAACGTCAAGGTATTTTGTGAGGGTTTGGGGCAATCCATGAACATTGTGCTATTTGGAAGGGTCTCGGAATGTAGTATCAAACCTTTTCCTCAGGTTTTCAGGTTAGTCTTGAAGCATCGTGCCTGAGGAAGGATTTTTTTAGTGTAACGTCAAGGTATTTTGTGAGGGTTTGGGGCAATCCATGAACATTGTGCTATCTGGAAGGGTCTCGGAATGTAGTATCAAACCTTTTCCTCAGGTTTTCAGGTTAGTCTTGAAGCATCGTGCCTGAGGAAGGATTTTTAGTGTAACGTCAAGGTATTTTGTGAGGGTTTGGGGCAATCCATGAACATTGTGCTATCTGGAAGGGTCTCAGAATGTAGTATCAAACCTTTTCCTCAGGTTTTCAGGTTAGTCTTGAAGCATCGTGCCTGAGGAAGGATTTTTAGTGTAACGTCAAGGTATTTTGTGAGGGTTTGGGGCAATCCATGAACATTGTGCTATTTGGAAGGGTCTCGGAATGTAGTATCAAACCTTTTCCTCAGGTTTTCAGGTTAGTCTTGAAGCATCGTGCCTGAGGAAGGATTTTTAGTGTAACGTCAAGGTATTTTGTGAGGGTTTGGGGCAATCCATGAACATTGTGCTATCTGGAAGGGTCTCGGAATGTAGTATCAAACCTTTTCCTCAGGTTTTCAGGTTAGTCTTGAAGCATCGTGCCTGAGGAAGGATTTTTAGTGTAACGTCAAGGTATTTTGTGAGGTTTGGGGCAATCCATGAACATTGTGCTATCTGGAAGGGTCTCAGAATGTAGTATCAAACCTTTTCCTCAGGTTTTCAGGTTAGTCTTGAAGCATCGTGCCTGAGGAAGGATTTTTAGTGTAACGTCAAGGTATTTTGTGAGGGTTTGGGGCAATCCATGAACATTGTGCTATCTGGAAGGGTCTCGGAATGTAGTATCAAACCTTTTCCTCAGGTTTTCAGGTTAGTCTTGAAGCATCGTGCCTGAGGAAGGATTTTTAGTGTAACGTCAAGGTATTTTGTGAGGTTTGGGGCAATCCATGAACATTGTGCTATCTGGAAGGGTCTCGGAATGTAGTATCAAACCTTTTCCTCAGGTTTTCAGGTTAGTCTTGAAGCATCGTGCCTGAGGAAGGATTTTTAGTGTAACGTCAAGGTATTTTGTGAGGGTTTGGGGCAATCCATGAACATTGTGCTATCTGGAAGGGTCTCAGAATGTAGTATCAAACCTTTTCCTCAGGTTTTCAGGTTAGTCTTGAAGCATCGTGCCTGAGGAAGGATTTTTTTAGTGTAACGTCAAGGTATTTTGTGAGGGTTTGGGGCAATCCATGAACATTGTGCTATCTGGAAGGGTCTCAGAATGTAGTATCAAACCTTTTCCTCAGGTTTTCAGGTTAGTCTTGAAGCATCGTGCCTGAGGAAGGATTTTTAGTGTAACGTCAAGGTATTTTGTGAGGGTTTGGGGCAATCCATGAACATTGTGCTATCTGGAAGGGTCTCGAATGTAGTATCAAACCTTTTCCTCAGGTTTTCAGGTTAGTCTTGAAGCATCGTGCCTGAGGAAGGATTTTTAGTGTAACGTCAAGGTATTTTGTGAGGGTTTGGGGCAATCCATGAACATTGTGCTATTTGGAAGGGTCTCGAATGTAGTATCAAACCTTTTCCTCAGGTTTTCAGGTTAGTCTTGAAGCATCGTGCCTGAGGAAGGATTTTTTAGTGTAACGTCAAGGTATTTTGTGAGGGTTTGGGGCAATCCATGAACATTGTGCTATTTGGAAGGGTCTCAGAATGTAGTATCAAACCTTTTCCTCAGGTTTTCAGGTTAGTCTTGAAGCATCGTGCCTGAGGAAGGATTTTTAGTGTAACGTCAAGGTATTTTGTGAGGGTTTGGGGCAATCCATGAACATTGTGCTATCTGGAAGGGTCTCGGAATGTAGTATCAAACCTTTTCCTCAGGTTTTCAGGTTAGTCTTGAAGCATCGTGCCTGAGGAAGGATTTTTAGTGTAACGTCAAGGTATTTTGTGAGGGTTTGGGGCAATCCATGAACATTGTGCTATCTGGAAGGGTCTCGGAATGTAGTATCAAACCTTTTCCTCAGGTTTTCAGGTTAGTCTTGAAGCATCGTGCCTGAGGAAGGATTTTTTAGTGTAACGTCAAGGTATTTTGTGAGGGTTTGGGGCAATCCATGAACATTGTGCTATCTGGAAGGGTCTCGGAATGTAGTATCAAACCTTTTCCTCAGGTTTTCAGGTTAGTCTTGAAGCATCGTGCCTGAGGAAGGATTTTTAGTGTAACGTCAAGGTATTTTGTGAGGGTTTGGGGCAATCCATGAACATTGTGCTATCTGGAAGGGTCTCAGAATGTAGTATCAAACCTTTTCCTCAGGTTTTCAGGTTAGTCTTGAAGCATCGTGCCTGAGGAAGGATTTTTAGTGTAACGTCAAGGTATTTTGTGAGGGTTTGGGGCAATCCATGAACATTGTGCTATCTGGAAGGGTCTCGGAATGTAGTATCAAACCTTTTCCTCAGGTTTTCAGGTTAGTCTTGAAGCATCGTGCCTGAGGAAGGATTTTTAGTGTAACGTCAAGGTATTTTGTGAGGGTTTGGGGCAATCCATGAACATTGTGCTATCTGGAAGGGTCTCGGAATGTAGTATCAAACCTTTTCCTCAGGTTTTCAGGTTAGTCTTGAAGCATCGTGCCTGAGGAAGGATTTTTAGTGTAACGTCAAGGTATTTTGTGAGGGTTTGGGGCAATCCATGAACATTGTGCTATCTGGAAGGGTCTCGAATGTAGTATCAAACCTTTTCCTCAGGTTTTCAGGTTAGTCTTGAAGCATCGTGCCTGAGGAAGGATTTTTAGTGTAACGTCAAGGTATTTTGTGAGGGTTTGGGGCAATCCATGAACATTGTGCTATCTGGAAGGGTCTCGGAATGTAGTATCAAACCTTTTCCTCAGGTTTTCAGGTTAGTCTTGAAGCATCGTGCCTGAGGAAGGATTTTTAGTGTAACGTCAAGGTATTTTGTGAGGGTTTGGGGCAATCCATGAACATTGTGCTATCTGGAAGGGTCTCGGAATGTAGTATCAAACCTTTTCCTCAGGTTTTCAGGTTAGTCTTGAAGCATCGTGCCTGAGGAAGGATTTTTAGTGTAACGTCAAGGTATTTTGTGAGGGTTTGGGGCAATCCATGAACATTGTGCTATCTGGAAGGGTCTCGAATGTAGTATCAAACCTTTTCCTCAGGTTTTCAGGTTAGTCTTGAAGCATCGTGCCTGAGGAAGGATTTTTTTAGTGTAACGTCAAGGTATTTTGTGAGGGTTTGGGGCAATCCATGAACATTGTGCTATCTGGAAGGGTCTCGAATGTAGTATCAAACCTTTTCCTCAGGTTTTCAGGTTAGTCTTGAAGCATCGTGCCTGAGGAAGGATTTTTAGTGTAACGTCAAGGTATTTTGTGAGGTTTGGGGCAATCCATGAACATTGTGCTATCTGGAAGGGTCTCGGAATGTAGTATCAAACCTTTTCCTCAGGTTTTCAGGTTAGTCTTGAAGCATCGTGCCTGAGGAAGGATTTTTAGTGTAACGTCAAGGTATTTTGTGAGGGTTTGGGGCAATCCATGAACATTGTGCTATCTGGAAGGGTCTCGGAATGTAGTATCAAACCTTTTCCTCAGGTTTTCAGGTTAGTCTTGAAGCATCGTGCCTGAGGAAGGATTTTTAGTGTAACGTCAAGGTATTTTGTGAGGGTTTGGGGCAATCCATGAACATTGTGCTATCTGGAAGGGTCTCGGAATGTAGTATCAAACCTTTTCCTCAGGTTTTCAGGTTAGTCTTGAAGCATCGTGCCTGAGGAAGGATTTTTTTAGTGTAACGTCAAGGTATTTTGTGAGGGTTTGGGGCAATCCATGAACATTGTGCTATCTGGAAGGGTCTCGGAATGTAGTATCAAACCTTTTCCTCAGGTTTTCAGGTTAGTCTTGAAGCATCGTGCCTGAGGAAGGATTTTTAGTGTAACGTCAAGGTATTTTGTGAGGGTTTGGGGCAATCCATGAACATTGTGCTATCTGGAAGGGTCTCGAATGTAGTATCAAACCTTTTCCTCAGGTTTTCAGGTTAGTCTTGAAGCATCGTGCCTGAGGAAGGATTTTTAGTGTAACGTCAAGGTATTTTGTGAGGGTTTGGGGCAATCCATGAACATTGTGCTATCTGGAAGGGTCTCGGAATGTAGTATCAAACCTTTTCCTCAGGTTTTCAGGTTAGTCTTGAAGCATCGTGCCTGAGGAAGGATTTTTAGTGTAACGTCAAGGTATTTTGTGAGGGTTTGGGGCAATCCATGAACATTGTGCTATCTGGAAGGGTCTCGGAATGTAGTATCAAACCTTTTCCTCAGGTTTTCAGGTTAGTCTTGAAGCATCGTGCCTGAGGAAGGATTTTTTAGTGTAACGTCAAGGTATTTTGTGAGGTTTGGGGTAATCCATGAACATTGTGCTATCTGGAAGGGTCTCGGAATGTAGTATCAAACCTTTTCCTCAGGTTTTCAGGTTAGTCTTGAAGCATCGTGCCTGAGGAAGGATTTTTAGTGTAACGTCAAGGTATTTTGTGAGGGTTTGGGGCAATCCATGAACATTGTGCTATCTGGAAGGGTCTCGGAATGTAGTATCAAACCTTTTCCTCAGGTTTTCAGGTTAGTCTTGAAGCATCGTGCCTGAGGAAGGATTTTTTAGTGTAACGTCAAGGTATTTTGTGAGGGTTTGGGGCAATCCATGAACATTGTGCTATCTGGAAGGGTCTCGGAATGTAGTATCAAACCTTTTCCTCAGGTTTTCAGGTTAGTCTTGAAGCATCGTGCCTGAGGAAGGATTTTTAGTGTAACGTCAAGGTATTTTGTGAGGGTTTGGGGCAATCCATGAACATTGTGCTATCTGGAAGGGTCTCGGAATGTAGTATCAAACCTTTTCCTCAGGTTTTCAGGTTAGTCTTGAAGCATCGTGCCTGAGGAAGGATTTTTAGTGTAACGTCAAGGTATTTTGTGAGGTTTGGGGCAATCCATGAACATTGTGCTATCTGGAAGGGTCTCGGAATGTAGTATCAAACCTTTTCCTCAGGTTTTCAGGTTAGTCTTGAAGCATCGTGCCTGAGGAAGGATTTTTAGTGTAACGTCAAGGTATTTTGTGAGGTTTTGGGGCAATCCATGAACATTGTGCTATCTGGAAGGGTCTCGGAATGTAGTATCAAACCTTTTCCTCAGGTTTTCAGGTTAGTCTTGAAGCATCGTGCCTGAGGAAGGATTTTTAGTGTAACGTCAAGGTATTTTGTGAGGGTTTGGGGCAATCCATGAACATTGTGCTATCTGGAAGGGTCTCGGAATGTAGTATCAAACCTTTTCCTCAGGTTTTCAGGTTAGTCTTGAAGCATCGTGCCTGAGGAAGGATTTTTAGTGTAACGTCAAGGTATTTTGTGAGGGTTTGGGGCAATCCATGAACATTGTGCTATCTGGAAGGGTCTCGGAATGTAGTATCAAACCTTTTCCTCAGGTTTTCAGGTTAGTCTTGAAGCATCGTGCCTGAGGAAGGATTTTTAGTGTAACGTCAAGGTATTTTGTGAGGGTTTGGGGCAATCCATGAACATTGTGCTATCTGGAAGGGTCTCGGAATGTAGTATCAAACCTTTTCCTCAGGTTTTCAGGTTAGTCTTGAAGCATCGTGCCTGAGGAAGGATTTTTTAGTGTAACGTCAAGGTATTTTGTGAGGGTTTGGGGCAATCCATGAACATTGTGCTATCTGGAAGGGTCTCGGAATGTAGTATCAAACCTTTTCCTCAGGTTTTCAGGTTAGTCTTGAAGCATCGTGCCTGAGGAAGGATTTTTTAGTGTAACGTCAAGGTATTTTGTGAGGGTTTGGGGCAATCCATGAACATTGTGCTATCTGGAAGGGTCTCGGAATGTAGTATCAAACCTTTTCCTCAGGTTTTCAGGTTAGTCTTGAAGCATCGTGCCTGAGGAAGGATTTTTAGTGTAACGTCAAGGTATTTTGTGAGGTTTGGGGCAATCCATGAACATTGTGCTATTTGGAAGGGTCTCGGAATGTAGTATCAAACCTTTTCCTCAGGTTTTCAGGTTAGTCTTGAAGCATCGTGCCTGAGGAAGGATTTTTAGTGTAACGTCAAAGGTATTTTGTGAGGTTTGGGGCAATCCATGAACATTGTGCTATCTGGAAGGGTCTCGGAATGTAGTATCAAACCTTTTCCTCAGGTTTTCAGGTTAGTCTTGAAGCATCGTGCCTGAGGAAGGATTTTTAGTGTAACGTCAAGGTATTTTGTGAGGGTTTGGGGCAATCCATGAACATTGTGCTATTTGGAAGGGTCTCGGAATGTAGTATCAAACCTTTTCCTCAGGTTTTCAGGTTAGTCTTGAAGCATCGTGCCTGAGGAAGGATTTTTAGTGTAACGTCAAGGTATTTTGTGAGGGTTTGGGGCAATCCATGAACATTGTGCTATCTGGAAGGGTCTCGAATGTAGTATCAAACCTTTTCCTCAGGTTTTCAGGTTAGTCTTGAAGCATCGTGCCTGAGGAAGGATTTTTAGTGTAACGTCAAGGTATTTTGTGAGGGTTTGGGGCAATCCATGAACATTGTGCTATCTGGAAGGGTCTCGGAATGTAGTATCAAACCTTTTCCTCAGGTTTTCAGGTTAGTCTTGAAGCATCGTGCCTGAGGAAGGATTTTTAGTGTAACGTCAAGGTATTTTGTGAGGGTTTGGGGCAATCCATGAACATTGTGCTATCTGGAAGGGTCTCGGAATGTAGTATCAAACCTTTTCCTCAGGTTTTCAGGTTAGTCTTGAAGCATCGTGCCTGAGGAAGGATTTTTAGTGTAACGTCAAGGTATTTTGTGAGGGTTTGGGGCAATCCATGAACATTGTGCTATCTGGAAGGGTCTCGGAATGTAGTATCAAACCTTTTCCTCAGGTTTTCAGGTTAGTCTTGAAGCATCGTGCCTGAGGAAGGATTTTTTTAGTGTAACGTCAAGGTATTTTGTGAGGGTTTGGGGCAATCCATGAACATTGTGCTATCTGGAAGGGTCTCGGAATGTAGTATCAAACCTTTTCCTCAGGTTTTCAGGTTAGTCTTGAAGCATCGTGCCTGAGGAAGGATTTTTAGTGTAACGTCAAGGTATTTTGTGAGGGTTTGGGGCAATCCATGAACATTGTGCTATTTGGAAGGGTCTCGGAATGTAGTATCAAACCTTTTCCTCAGGTTTTCAGGTTAGTCTTGAAGCATCGTGCCTGAGGAAGGATTTTTAGTGTAACGTCAAGGTATTTTGTGAGGGTTTGGGGCAATCCATGAACATTGTGCTATCTGGAAGGGTCTCGGAATGTAGTATCAAACCTTTTCCTCAGGTTTTCAGGTTAGTCTTGAAGCATCGTGCCTGAGGAAGGATTTTTAGTGTAACGTCAAGGTATTTTGTGAGGTTTGGGGCAATCCATGAACATTGTGCTATCTGGAAGGGTCTCGGAATGTAGTATCAAACCTTTTCCTCAGGTTTTCAGGTTAGTCTTGAAGCATCGTGCCTGAGGAAGGATTTTTAGTGTAACGTCAAGGTATTTTGTGAGGGTTTGGGGCAATCCATGAACATTGTGCTATCTGGAAGGGTCTCGGAATGTAGTATCAAACCTTTTCCTCAGGTTTTCAGGTTAGTCTTGAAGCATCGTGCCTGAGGAAGGATTTTTTTAGTGTAACGTCAAGGTATTTTGTGAGGGTTTGGGGCAATCCATGAACATTGTGCTATCTGGAAGGGTCTTGGAATGTAGTATCAAACCTTTTCCTCAGGTTTTCAGGTTAGTCTTGAAGCATCGTGCCTGAGGAAGGATTTTTAGTGTAACGTCAAGGTATTTTGTGAGGGTTTGGGGCAATCCATGAACATTGTGCTATCTGGAAGGGTCTCGGAATGTAGTATCAAACCTTTTCCTCAGGTTTTCAGGTTAGTCTTGAAGCATCGTGCCTGAGGAAGGATTTTTAGTGTAACGTCAAGGTATTTTGTGAGGGTTTGGGGCAATCCATGAACATTGTGCTATCTGGAAGGGTCTCGGAATGTAGTATCAAACCTTTTCCTCAGGTTTTCAGGTTAGTCTTGAAGCATCGTGCCTGAGGAAGGATTTTTTTAGTGTAACGTCAAGGTATTTTGTGAGGGTTTGGGGCAATCCATGAACATTGTGCTATCTGGAAGGGTCTCGGAATGTAGTATCAAACCTTTTCCTCAGGTTTTCAGGTTAGTCTTGAAGCATCGTGCCTGAGGAAGGATTTTTTTAGTGTAACGTCAAGGTATTTTGTGAGGTTTGGGGCAATCCATGAACATTGTGCTATCTGGAAGGGTCTCGGAATGTAGTATCAAACCTTTTCCTCAGGTTTTCAGGTTAGTCTTGAAGCATCGTGCCTGAGGAAGGATTTTTAGTGTAACGTCAAGGTATTTTGTGAGGGTTTGGGGCAATCCATGAACATTGTGCTATTTGGAAGGGTCTCGGAATGTAGTATCAAACCTTTTCCTCAGGTTTTCAGGTTAGTCTTGAAGCATCGTGCCTGAGGAAGGATTTTTAGTGTAACGTCAAGGTATTTTGTGAGGGTTTGGGGCAATCCATGAACATTGTGCTATCTGGAAGGGTCTCGGAATGTAGTATCAAACCTTTTCCTCAGGTTTTCAGGTTAGTCTTGAAGCATCGTGCCTGAGGAAGGATTTTTTTAGTGTAACGTCAAGGTATTTTGTGAGGTTTGGGGCAATCCATGAACATTGTGCTATCTGGAAGGGTCTCGGAATGTAGTATCAAACCTTTTCCTCAGGTTTTCAGGTTAGTCTTGAAGCATCGTGCCTGAGGAAGGATTTTTAGTGTAACGTCAAGGTATTTTGTGAGGGTTTGGGGCAATCCATGAACATTGTGCTATCTGGAAGGGTCTCGGAATGTAGTATCAAACCTTTTCCTCAGGTTTTCAGGTTAGTCTTGAAGCATCGTGCCTGAGGAAGGATTTTTAGTGTAACGTCAAGGTATTTTGTGAGGTTTGGGGCAATCCATGAACATTGTGCTATCTTGGAAGGGTCTCGGAATGTAGTATCAAACCTTTTCCTCAGGTTTTCAGGTTAGTCTTGAAGCATCGTGCCTGAGGAAGGATTTTTAGTGTAACGTCAAGGTATTTTGTGAGGGTTTGGGGCAATCCATGAACATTGTGCTATCTGGAAGGGTCTCGGAATGTAGTATCAAACCTTTTCCTCAGGTTTTCAGGTTAGTCTTGAAGCATCGTGCCTGAGGAAGGATTTTTAGTGTAACGTCAAGGTATTTTGTGAGGGTTTGGGGCAATCCATGAACATTGTGCTATCTGGAAGGGTCTCGGAATGTAGTATCAAACCTTTTCCTCAGGTTTTCAGGTTAGTCTTGAAGCATCGTGCCTGAGGAAGGATTTTTAGTGTAACGTCAAGGTATTTTGTGAGGGTTTGGGGCAATCCATGAACATTGTGCTATCTGGAAGGGTCTCGGAATGTAGTATCAAACCTTTTCCTCAGGTTTTCAGGTTAGTCTTGAAGCATCGTGCCTGAGGAAGGATTTTTAGTGTAACGTCAAGGTATTTTGTGAGGGTTTGGGGCAATCCATGAACATTGTGCTATCTGGAAGGGTCTCGGAATGTAGTATCAAACCTTTTCCTCAGGTTTTCAGGTTAGTCTTGAAGCATCGTGCCTGAGGAAGGATTTTTAGTGTAACGTCAAGGTATTTTGTGAGGGTTTGGGGCAATCCATGAACATTGTGCTATCTGGAAGGGTCTCGGAATGTAGTATCAAACCTTTTCCTCAGGTTTTCAGGTTAGTCTTGAAGCATCGTGCCTGAGGAAGGATTTTTAGTGTAACGTCAAGGTATTTTGTGAGGGTTTGGGGCAATCCATGAACATTGTGCTATCTGGAAGGGTCTCGGAATGTAGTATCAAACCTTTTCCTCAGGTTTTCAGGTTAGTCTTGAAGCATCGTGCCTGAGGAAGGATTTTTTTAGTGTAACGTCAAGGTATTTTGTGAGGTTTGGGGCAATCCATGAACATTGTGCTATCTGGAAGGGTCTCGGAATGTAGTATCAAACCTTTTCCTCAGGTTTTCAGGTTAGTCTTGAAGCATCGTGCCTGAGGAAGGATTTTTAGTGTAACGTCAAGGTATTTTGTGAGGGTTTGGGGCAATCCATGAACATTGTGCTATTTGGAAGGGTCTCGGAATGTAGTATCAAACCTTTTCCTCAGGTTTTCAGGTTAGTCTTGAAGCATCGTGCCTGAGGAAGGATTTTTAGTGTAACGTCAAGGTATTTTGTGAGGGTTTGGGGCAATCCATGAACATTGTGCTATCTGGAAGGGTCTCGGAATGTAGTATCAAACCTTTTCCTCAGGTTTTCAGGTTAGTCTTGAAGCATCGTGCCTGAGGAAGGATTTTTAGTGTAACGTCAAGGTATTTTGTGAGGTTTGGGGCAATCCATGAACATTGTGCTATCTGGAAGGGTCTCGGAATGTAGTATCAAACCTTTTCCTCAGGTTTTCAGGTTAGTCTTGAAGCATCGTGCCTGAGGAAGGATTTTTAGTGTAACGTCAAGGTATTTTGTGAGGGTTTGGGGCAATCCATGAACATTGTGCTATCTGGAAGGGTCTCGGAATGTAGTATCAAACCTTTTCCTCAGGTTTTCAGGTTAGTCTTGAAGCATCGTGCCTGAGGAAGGATTTTTAGTGTAACGTCAAGGTATTTTGTGAGGGTTTGGGGCAATCCATGAACATTGTGCTATCTGGAAGGGTCTCGGAATGTAGTATCAAACCTTTTCCTCAGGTTTTCAGGTTAGTCTTGAAGCATCGTGCCTGAGGAAGGATTTTTAGTGTAACGTCAAGGTATTTTGTGAGGTTTGGGGCAATCCATGAACATTGTGCTATCTGGAAGGGTCTCGGAATGTAGTATCAAACCTTTTCCTCAGGTTTTCAGGTTAGTCTTGAAGCATCGTGCCTGAGGAAGGATTTTTAGTGTAACGTCAAGGTATTTTGTGAGGGTTTGGGGCAATCCATGAACATTGTGCTATCTGGAAGGGTCTCAGAATGTAGTATCAAACCTTTTCCTCAGGTTTTCAGGTTAGTCTTGAAGCATCGTGCCTGAGGAAGGATTTTTAGTGTAACGTCAAGGTATTTTGTGAGGGTTTGGGGCAATCCATGAACATTGTGCTATCTGGAAGGGTCTCGGAATGTAGTATCAAACCTTTTCCTCAGGTTTTCAGGTTAGTCTTGAAGCATCGTGCCTGAGGAAGGATTTTTTAGTGTAACGTCAAGGTATTTTGTGAGGGTTTGGGGCAATCCATGAACATTGTGCTATCTGGAAGGGTCTCGGAATGTAGTATCAAACCTTTTCCTCAGGTTTTCAGGTTAGTCTTGAAGCATCGTGCCTGAGGAAGGATTTTTTAGTGTAACGTCAAGGTATTTTGTGAGGGTTTGGGGCAATCCATGAACATTGTGCTATCTGGAAGGGTCTCGAATGTAGTATCAAACCTTTTCCTCAGGTTTTCAGGTTAGTCTTGAAGCATCGTGCCTGAGGAAGGATTTTTAGTGTAACGTCAAGGTATTTTGTGAGGTTTGGGGCAATCCATGAACATTGTGCTATCTGGAAGGGTCTCGGAATGTAGTATCAAACCTTTTCCTCAGGTTTTTCAGGTTAGTCTTGAAGCATCGTGCCTGAGGAAGGATTTTTAGTGTAACGTCAAGGTATTTTGTGAGGGTTTGGGGCAATCCATGAACATTGTGCTATCTGGAAGGGTCTCGGAATGTAGTATCAAACCTTTTCCTCAGGTTTTCAGGTTAGTCTTGAAGCATCGTGCCTGAGGAAGGATTTTTTAGTGTAACGTCAAGGTATTTTGTGAGGGTTTGGGGCAATCCATGAACATTGTGCTATTTGGAAGGGTCTCGGAATGTAGTATCAAACCTTTTCCTCAGGTTTTCAGGTTAGTCTTGAAGCATCGTGCCTGAGGAAGGATTTTTAGTGTAACGTCAAGGTATTTTGTGAGGGTTTGGGGCAATCCATGAACATTGTGCTATCTGGAAGGGTCTCGGAATGTAGTATCAAACCTTTTCCTCAGGTTTTCAGGTTAGTCTTGAAGCATCGTGCCTGAGGAAGGATTTTTTAGTGTAACGTCAAGGTATTTTGTGAGGGTTTGGGGCAATCCATGAACATTGTGCTATCTGGAAGGGTCTCGGAATGTAGTATCAAACCTTTTCCTCAGGTTTTCAGGTTAGTCTTGAAGCATCGTGCCTGAGGAAGGATTTTTAGTGTAACGTCAAGGTATTTTGTGAGGTTTGGGGCAATCCATGAACATTGTGCTATCTGGAAGGGTCTCGGAATGTAGTATCAAACCTTTTCCTCAGGTTTTCAGGTTAGTCTTGAAGCATCGTGCCTGAGGAAGGATTTTTAGTGTAACGTCAAGGTATTTTGTGAGGGTTTGGGGCAATCCATGAACATTGTGCTATTTGGAAGGGTCTCGGAATGTAGTATCAAACCTTTTCCTCAGGTTTTCAGGTTAGTCTTGAAGCATCGTGCCTGAGGAAGGATTTTTTAGTGTAACGTCAAGGTATTTTGTGAGGGTTTGGGGCAATCCATGAACATTGTGCTATTTGGAAGGGTCTCGGAATGTAGTATCAAACCTTTTCCTCAGGTTTTCAGGTTAGTCTTGAAGCATCGTGCCTGAGGAAGGATTTTTAGTGTAACGTCAAGGTATTTTGTGAGGGTTTGGGGCAATCCATGAACATTGTGCTATCTGGAAGGGTCTCGGAATGTAGTATCAAACCTTTTCCTCAGGTTTTCAGGTTAGTCTTGAAGCATCGTGCCTGAGGAAGGATTTTTAGTGTAACGTCAAGGTATTTTGTGAGGTTTGGGGCAATCCATGAACATTGTGCTATCTGGAAGGGTCTCGGAATGTAGTATCAAACCTTTTCCTCAGGTTTTCAGGTTAGTCTTGAAGCATCGTGCCTGAGGAAGGATTTTTAGTGTAACGTCAAGGTATTTTGTGAGGGTTTGGGGCAATCCATGAACATTGTGCTATCTGGAAGGGTCTCGGAATGTAGTATCAAACCTTTTCCTCAGGTTTTCAGGTTAGTCTTGAAGCATCGTGCCTGAGGAAGGATTTTTAGTGTAACGTCAAGGTATTTTGTGAGGGTTTGGGGCAATCCATGAACATTGTGCTATCTGGAAGGGTCTCGAATGTAGTATCAAACCTTTTCCTCAGGTTTTCAGGTTAGTCTTGAAGCATCGTGCCTGAGGAAGGATTTTTAGTGTAACGTCAAGGTATTTTGTGAGGTTTGGGGCAATCCATGAACATTGTGCTATCTGGAAGGGTCTCGGAATGTAGTATCAAACCTTTTCCTCAGGTTTTCAGGTTAGTCTTGAAGCATCGTGCCTGAGGAAGGATTTTTAGTGTAACGTCAAGGTATTTTGTGAGGGTTTGGGGCAATCCATGAACATTGTGCTATCTGGAAGGGTCTCGGAATGTAGTATCAAACCTTTTCCTCAGGTTTTCAGGTTAGTCTTGAAGCATCGTGCCTGAGGAAGGATTTTTAGTGTAACGTCAAGGTATTTTGTGAGGGTTTGGGGCAATCCATGAACATTGTGCTATCTGGAAGGGTCTCGGAATGTAGTATCAAACCTTTTCCTCAGGTTTTCAGGTTAGTCTTGAAGCATCGTGCCTGAGGAAGGATTTTTAGTGTAACGTCAAGGTATTTTGTGAGGGTTTGGGGCAATCCATGAACATTGTGCTATCTGGAAGGGTCTCAGAATGTAGTATCAAACCTTTTCCTCAGGTTTTCAGGTTAGTCTTGAAGCATCGTGCCTGAGGAAGGATTTTTAGTGTAACGTCAAGGTATTTTGTGAGGGTTTGGGGCAATCCATGAACATTGTGCTATCTGGAAGGGTCTCGGAATGTAGTATCAAACCTTTTCCTCAGGTTTTCAGGTTAGTCTTGAAGCATCGTGCCTGAGGAAGGATTTTTAGTGTAACGTCAAGGTATTTTGTGAGGGTTTGGGGCAATCCATGAACATTGTGCTATCTGGAAGGGTCTCGGAATGTAGTATCAAACCTTTTCCTCAGGTTTTCAGGTTAGTCTTGAAGCATCGTGCCTGAGGAAGGATTTTTAGTGTAACGTCAAGGTATTTTGTGAGGGTTTGGGGCAATCCATGAACATTGTGCTATTTGGAAGGGTCTCGGAATGTAGTATCAAACCTTTTCCTCAGGTTTTCAGGTTAGTCTTGAAGCATCGTGCCTGAGGAAGGATTTTTTAGTGTAACGTCAAGGTATTTTGTGAGGGTTTGGGGCAATCCATGAACATTGTGCTATCTGGAAGGGTCTCGAATGTAGTATCAAACCTTTTCCTCAGGTTTTCAGGTTAGTCTTGAAGCATCGTGCCTGAGGAAGGATTTTTAGTGTAACGTCAAGGTATTTTGTGAGGGTTTGGGGCAATCCATGAACATTGTGCTATCTGGAAGGGTCTCGGAATGTAGTATCAAACCTTTTCCTCAGGTTTTCAGGTTAGTCTTGAAGCATCGTGCCTGAGGAAGGATTTTTAGTGTAACGTCAAGGTATTTTGTGAGGTTTGGGGCAATCCATGAACATTGTGCTATTTGGAAGGGTCTCGGAATGTAGTATCAAACCTTTTCCTCAGGTTTTCAGGTTAGTCTTGAAGCATCGTGCCTGAGGAAGGATTTTTAGTGTAACGTCAAGGTATTTTGTGAGGTTTGGGGCAATCCATGAACATTGTGCTATTTGGAAGGGTCTCGGAATGTAGTATCAAACCTTTTCCTCAGGTTTTCAGGTTAGTCTTGAAGCATCGTGCCTGAGGAAGGATTTTTAGTGTAACGTCAAGGTATTTTGTGAGGGTTTGGGGCAATCCATGAACATTGTGCTATCTGGAAGGGTCTCGGAATGTAGTATCAAACCTTTTCCTCAGGTTTTCAGGTTAGTCTTGAAGCATCGTGCCTGAGGAAGGATTTTTAGTGTAACGTCAAGGTATTTTGTGAGGGTTTGGGGCAATCCATGAACATTGTGCTATTTGGAAGGGTCTCGGAATGTAGTATCAAACCTTTTCCTCAGGTTTTCAGGTTAGTCTTGAAGCATCGTGCCTGAGGAAGGATTTTTAGTGTAACGTCAAGGTATTTTGTGAGGGTTTGGGGCAATCCATGAACATTGTGCTATCTGGAAGGGTCTCGGAATGTAGTATCAAACCTTTTCCTCAGGTTTTCAGGTTAGTCTTGAAGCATCGTGCCTGAGGAAGGATTTTTAGTGTAACGTCAAGGTATTTTGTGAGGGTTTGGGGCAATCCATGAACATTGTGCTATCTGGAAGGGTCTCGGAATGTAGTATCAAACCTTTTCCTCAGGTTTTCAGGTTAGTCTTGAAGCATCGTGCCTGAGGAAGGATTTTTAGTGTAACGTCAAGGTATTTTGTGAGGGTTTGGGGCAATCCATGAACATTGTGCTATCTGGAAGGGTCTCGAATGTAGTATCAAACCTTTTCCTCAGGTTTTCAGGTTAGTCTTGAAGCATCGTGCCTGAGGAAGGATTTTTAGTGTAACGTCAAGGTATTTTGTGAGGGTTTGGGGCAATCCATGAACATTGTGCTATCTGGAAGGGTCTCGAATGTAGTATCAAACCTTTTCCTCAGGTTTTCAGGTTAGTCTTGAAGCATCGTGCCTGAGGAAGGATTTTTTTAGTGTAACGTCAAGGTATTTTGTGAGGGTTTGGGGCAATCCATGAACATTGTGCTATTTGGAAGGGTCTCGGAATGTAGTATCAAACCTTTTCCTCAGGTTTTCAGGTTAGTCTTGAAGCATCGTGCCTGAGGAAGGATTTTTAGTGTAACGTCAAGGTATTTTGTGAGGGTTTGGGGCAATCCATGAACATTGTGCTATCTGGAAGGGTCTCGGAATGTAGTATCAAACCTTTTCCTCAGGTTTTCAGGTTAGTCTTGAAGCATCGTGCCTGAGGAAGGATTTTTAGTGTAACGTCAAGGTATTTTGTGAGGTTTGGGGCAATCCATGAACATTGTGCTATCTGGAAGGGTCTCGGAATGTAGTATCAAACCTTTTCCTCAGGTTTTCAGGTTAGTCTTGAAGCATCGTGCCTGAGGAAGGATTTTTAGTGTAACGTCAAGGTATTTTTGAGGGTTTGGGGCAATCCATGAACATTGTGCTATCTGGAAGGGTCTCGGAATGTAGTATCAAACCTTTTCCTCAGGTTTTCAGGTTAGTCTTGAAGCATCGTGCCTGAGGAAGGATTTTTAGTGTAACGTCAAGGTATTTTGTGAGGGTTTGGGGCAATCCATGAACATTGTGCTATCTGGAAGGGTCTCGGAATGTAGTATCAAACCTTTTCCTCAGGTTTTCAGGTTAGTCTTGAAGCATCGTGCCTGAGGAAGGATTTTTTTTAGTGTAACGTCAAGGTATTTTGTGAGGGTTTGGGGCAATCCATGAACATTGTGCTATCTGGAAGGGTCTCGGAATGTAGTATCAAACCTTTTCCTCAGGTTTTCAGGTTAGTCTTGAAGCATCGTGCCTGAGGAAGGATTTTTAGTGTAACGTCAAGGTATTTTGTGAGGGTTTGGGGCAATCCATGAACATTGTGCTATCTGGAAGGGTCTCGGAATGTAGTATCAAACCTTTTCCTCAGGTTTTCAGGTTAGTCTTGAAGCATCGTGCCTGAGGAAGGATTTTTAGTGTAACGTCAAGGTATTTTGTGAGGGTTTGGGGCAATCCATGAACATTGTGCTATCTGGAAGGGTCTCGGAATGTAGTATCAAACCTTTTCCTCAGGTTTTCAGGTTAGTCTTGAAGCATCGTGCCTGAGGAAGGATTTTTTTAGTGTAACGTCAAGGTATTTTGTGAGGGTTTGGGGCAATCCATGAACATTGTGCTATCTGGAAGGGTCTCGGAATGTAGTATCAAACCTTTTCCTCAGGTTTTCAGGTTAGTCTTGAAGCATCGTGCCTGAGGAAGGATTTTTAGTGTAACGTCAAGGTATTTTGTGAGGGTTTGGGGCAATCCATGAACATTGTGCTATCTGGAAGGGTCTCGGAATGTAGTATCAAACCTTTTCCTCAGGTTTTCAGGTTAGTCTTGAAGCATCGTGCCTGAGGAAGGATTTTTAGTGTAACGTCAAGGTATTTTGTGAGGGTTTGGGGCAATCCATGAACATTGTGCTATCTGGAAGGGTCTCGGAATGTAGTATCAAACCTTTTCCTCAGGTTTTCAGGTTAGTCTTGAAGCATCGTGCCTGAGGAAGGATTTTTAGTGTAACGTCAAGGTATTTTGTGAGGGTTTGGGGCAATCCATGAACATTGTGCTATCTGGAAGGGTCTCGGAATGTAGTATCAAACCTTTTCCTCAGGTTTTCAGGTTAGTCTTGAAGCATCGTGCCTGAGGAAGGATTTTTAGTGTAACGTCAAGGTATTTTGTGAGGGTTTGGGGCAATCCATGAACATTGTGCTATTTGGAAGGGTCTCGGAATGTAGTATCAAACCTTTTCCTCAGGTTTTCAGGTTAGTCTTGAAGCATCGTGCCTGAGGAAGGATTTTTTAGTGTAACGTCAAGGTATTTTGTGAGGTTTTGGGCAATCCATGAACATTGTGCTATCTGGAAGGGTCTCGGAATGTAGTATCAAACCTTTTCCTCAGGTTTTCAGGTTAGTCTTGAAGCATCGTGCCTGAGGAAGGATTTTTAGTGTAACGTCAAGGTATTTTGTGAGGGTTTGGGGCAATCCATGAACATTGTGCTATTTGGAAGGGTCTCGGAATGTAGTATCAAACCTTTTCCTCAGGTTTTCAGGTTAGTCTTGAAGCATCGTGCCTGAGGAAGGATTTTTTTAGTGTAACGTCAAGGTATTTTGTGAGGGTTTGGGGCAATCCATGAACATTGTGCTATTTGGAAGGGTCTCGGAATGTAGTATCAAACCTTTTCCTCAGGTTTTCAGGTTAGTCTTGAAGCATCGTGCCTGAGGAAGGATTTTTTAGTGTAACGTCAAGGTATTTTGTGAGGTTTGGGGCAATCCATGAACATTGTGCTATCTGGAAGGGTCTCGGAATGTAGTATCAAACCTTTTCCTCAGGTTTTCAGGTTAGTCTTGAAGCATCGTGCCTGAGGAAGGATTTTTAGTGTAACGTCAAGGTATTTTGTGAGGGTTTGGGGCAATCCATGAACATTGTGCTATCTGGAAGGGTCTCGGAATGTAGTATCAAACCTTTTCCTCAGGTTTTCAGGTTAGTCTTGAAGCATCGTGCCTGAGGAAGGATTTTTAGTGTAACGTCAAGGTATTTTGTGAGGGTTTGGGGCAATCCATGAACATTGTGCTATCTGGAAGGGTCTCGGAATGTAGTATCAAACCTTTTCCTCAGGTTTTCAGGTTAGTCTTGAAGCATCGTGCCTGAGGAAGGATTTTTAGTGTAACGTCAAGGTATTTTGTGAGGTTTGGGGCAATCCATGAACATTGTGCTATTTGGAAGGGTCTCGGAATGTAGTATCAAACCTTTTCCTCAGGTTTTCAGGTTAGTCTTGAAGCATCGTGCCTGAGGAAGGATTTTTAGTGTAACGTCAAGGTATTTTGTGAGGGTTTGGGGCAATCCATGAACATTGTGCTATTTGGAAGGGTCTCGGAATGTAGTATCAAACCTTTTCCTCAGGTTTTCAGGTTAGTCTTGAAGCATCGTGCCTGAGGAAGGATTTTTAGTGTAACGTCAAGGTATTTTGTGAGGGTTTGGGGCAATCCATGAACATTGTGCTATTTGGAAGGGTCTCGGAATGTAGTATCAAACCTTTTCCTCAGGTTTTCAGGTTAGTCTTGAAGCATCGTGCCTGAGGAAGGATTTTTAGTGTAACGTCAAGGTATTTTGTGAGGGTTTGGGGCAATCCATGAACATTGTGCTATTTGGAAGGGTCTCGGAATGTAGTATCAAACCTTTTCCTCAGGTTTTCAGGTTAGTCTTGAAGCATCGTGCCTGAGGAAGGATTTTTAGTGTAACGTCAAGGTATTTTGTGAGGGTTTGGGGCAATCCATGAACATTGTGCTATTTGGAAGGGTCTCGGAATGTAGTATCAAACCTTTTCCTCAGGTTTTCAGGTTAGTCTTGAAGCATCGTGCCTGAGGAAGGATTATTTAGTGTAACGTCAAGGTATTTTGTGAGGTTTTGGGCAATCCATGAACATTGTGCTATCTGGAAGGGTCTCAGAATGTAGTATCAAACCTTTTCCTCAGGTTTTCAGGTTAGTCTTGAAGCATCGTGCCTGAGGAAGGATTTTTAGTGTAACGTCAAGGTATTTTGTGAGGTTTGGGGCAATCCATGAACATTGTGCTATCTGGAAGGGTCTCGGAATGTAGTATCAAACCTTTTCCTCAGGTTTTCAGGTTAGTCTTGAAGCATCGTGCCTGAGGAAGGATTTTTTTAGTGTAACGTCAAGGTATTTTGTGAGGGTTTGGGGCAATCCATGAACATTGTGCTATCTGGAAGGGTCTCGGAATGTAGTATCAAACCTTTTCCTCAGGTTTTCAGGTTAGTCTTGAAGCATCGTGCCTGAGGAAGGATTTTTAGTGTAACGTCAAGGTATTTTGTGAGGGTTTGGGGCAATCCATGAACATTGTGCTATTTGGAAGGGTCTCGGAATGTAGTATCAAACCTTTTCCTCAGGTTTTCAGGTTAGTCTTGAAGCATCGTGCCTGAGGAAGGATTTTTAGTGTAACGTCAAGGTATTTTGTGAGGTTTGGGGCAATCCATGAACATTGTGCTATCTGGAAGGGTCTCGGAATGTAGTATCAAACCTTTTCCTCAGGTTTTCAGGTTAGTCTTGAAGCATCGTGCCTGAGGAAGGATTTTTAGTGTAACGTCAAGGTATTTTGTGAGGTTTGGGGCAATCCATGAACATTGTGCTATCTGGAAGGGTCTCGGAATGTAGTATCAAACCTTTTCCTCAGGTTTTCAGGTTAGTCTTGAAGCATCGTGCCTGAGGAAGGATTTTTAGTGTAACGTCAAGGTATTTTGTGAGGGTTTGGGGCAATCCATGAACATTGTGCTATTTGGAAGGGTCTCGGAATGTAGTATCAAACCTTTTCCTCAGGTTTTCAGGTTAGTCTTGAAGCATCGTGCCTGAGGAAGGATTTTTTTAGTGTAACGTCAAGGTATTTTGTGAGGGTTTGGGGCAATCCATGAACATTGTGCTATTTGGAAGGGTCTCGGAATGTAGTATCAAACCTTTTCCTCAGGTTTTCAGGTTAGTCTTGAAGCATCGTGCCTGAGGAAGGATTTTTTTAGTGTAACGTCAAGGTATTTTGTGAGGGTTTGGGGCAATCCATGAACATTGTGCTATCTGGAAGGGTCTCGGAATGTAGTATCAAACCTTTTCCTCAGGTTTTCAGGTTAGTCTTGAAGCATCGTGCCTGAGGAAGGATTTTTAGTGTAACGTCAAGGTATTTTGTGAGGTTTGGGGCAATCCATGAACATTGTGCTATCTGGAAGGGTCTCGGAATGTAGTATCAAACCTTTTCCTCAGGTTTTCAGGTTAGTCTTGAAGCATCGTGCCTGAGGAAGGATTTTTAGTGTAACGTCAAGGTATTTTGTGAGGGTTTGGGGCAATCCATGAACATTGTGCTATCTGGAAGGGTCTCGGAATGTAGTATCAAACCTTTTCCTCAGGTTTTCAGGTTAGTCTTGAAGCATCGTGCCTGAGGAAGGATTTTTTTAGTGTAACGTCAAGGTATTTTGTGAGGGTTTGGGGCAATCCATGAACATTGTGCTATTTGGAAGGGTCTCGGAATGTAGTATCAAACCTTTTCCTCAGGTTTTCAGGTTAGTCTTGAAGCATCGTGCCTGAGGAAGGATTTTTTAGTGTAACGTCAAGGTATTTTGTGAGGGTTTGGGGCAATCCATGAACATTGTGCTATCTGGAAGGGTCTCGGAATGTAGTATCAAACCTTTTCCTCAGGTTTTCAGGTTAGTCTTGAAGCATCGTGCCTGAGGAAGGATTTTTAGTGTAACGTCAAGGTATTTTGTGAGGGTTTGGGGCAATCCATGAACATTGTGCTATCTGGAAGGGTCTCGGAATGTAGTATCAAACCTTTTCCTCAGGTTTTCAGGTTAGTCTTGAAGCATCGTGCCTGAGGAAGGATTTTTAGTGTAACGTCAAAGGTATTTTGTGAGGGTTTGGGGCAATCCATGAACATTGTGCTATCTGGAAGGGTCTCGGAATGTAGTATCAAACCTTTTCCTCAGGTTTTCAGGTTAGTCTTGAAGCATCGTGCCTGAGGAAGGATTTTTAGTGTAACGTCAAGGTATTTTGTGAGGGTTTGGGGCAATCCATGAACATTGTGCTATCTGGGAAGGGTCTCGGAATGTAGTATCAAACCTTTTCCTCAGGTTTTCAGGTTAGTCTTGAAGCATCGTGCCTGAGGAAGGATTTTTAGTGTAACGTCAAGGTATTTTGTGAGGGTTTGGGGCAATCCATGAACATTGTGCTATCTGGAAGGGTCTCGGAATGTAGTATCAAACCTTTTCCTCAGGTTTTCAGGTTAGTCTTGAAGCATCGTGCCTGAGGAAGGATTTTTTAGTGTAACGTCAAGGTATTTTGTGAGGGTTTGGGGCAATTCATGAACATTGTGCTATCTGGAAGGGTCTCGGAATGTAGTTTCAAACCTTTTCCTCAGGTTTTCGGTGTAGTCTTGAAGCATCGTGCCTGAGGAAGGATTTTTTATTGTAACGTCAAGGTATTTTGTGAGGGTTTGGGGCAATCCATGAACATTGTGCTATTTGGAAGGGTCTCGGAATGTAGTATCAAACCTTTTCCTCAGGTTTTCAGGTTAGTCTTGAAGCATCGTGCCTGAGGAAGGATTTTTAGTGTAACGTCAAGGTATTTTGTGAGGGTTTGGGGCAATCCATGAACATTGTGCTGTCTGGAAGGGTCTCGGAATGTAGTATCAAACCTTTTCCTCAGGTTTTCAGGTTAGTCTTGAAGCATCGTGCCTGAGGAAGGATTTTTTAGTGTAACGTCAAGGTATTTTGTGAGGGTTTGGGGCAATCCATGAACATTGTGCTGTCTGGAAGGGTCTCGTAGGGTAGTATGAAAGCTTTTTCTTAGGTTTTCAGGATAGTCTTGAAGCATCGTGCCATGAGGAAGGATTTTTTAGTGTAACGTCAAGGTATTTTGTGAGGGTTTGGGGCAGTCTAGGAATATTGTGCTGTCTGGAATGGTCTCGTAGGGTAGTATGAGAGCTTTTCCTTAGGTTTTCAGGTTAGTCTTGAAGCATCGTGCCTGAGGAAGGATTTTTTAGTGTAACGTCAAGGTATTTTGTGAGGGTTTGGGGCAATCCATGAACATTGTGCTATCTGGAAGGGTCTCGTAGGGTAGTATGAAAGCTTTTCTTAAGTTTTCAGGATAGTCTTGAAGCATCGTGCCATGAGGAAGGATTTTTTATTGTAACGTCAAGGTATTTTGTGAGGGTTTGGGGCAATCCATGAACATTGTGCTGTCTGGAAGGGTCTCGTAGGGTAGTATGAAAGCTTTTTCTTAGGTTTTCAGGATAGTCTTGAAGCATCGTGCCATGAGGAAGGATTTTTTAGTGTAACGTCAAGGTATTTTGTGAGGGTTTGGGGCAATCCATGAACATTGTGCTGTCTGGAAGGGTCTCGAATGTAGTATCAAACCTTTTCTTAGGTTTTCAGGATAGTCTTGAAGCATCGTGCCATGAGGAAGGATTTTTAGTGTAACGTCAAGGTATTTTGTGAGGGTTTGGGGCAATCCATGAACATTGTGCTGTCTGGAAGGGTCTCGTAGGGTAGTATGAAAGCTTTTTCTTATGTTTTCAGGATAGTCTTGAAGCATCGTGCCATGAGGAAGGATTTTTTTAGTGTAACGTCAAGGTATTTTGTGAGGGTTTGGGGCAATCCATGAACATTGTGCTGTCTGGAAGGGTCTCGTAGGGTAGTATGAAAGCTTTTTCTTATGTTTTCAGGATAGTCTTGAAGCATCGTGCCATGAGGAAGGATTTTTAGTGTAACGTCAAGGTATTTTGTGAGGGTTTGGGGCAATCCATGAACATTGTGCTGTCTGGAAGGGTCTCGTAGGGTAGTATGAAAGCTTTTTCTTATGTTTTCAGGATAGTCTTGAAGCATCGTGCCTGAGGAAGGATTTTTTAGTGTAACGTCAAGGTATTTTGTGAGGGTTTGGGGCAATCCATGAACATTGTGCTGTCTGGAAGGGTCTCGTAGGGTAGTATGAAAGCTTTTTCTTATGTTTTCAGGATAGTCTTGAAGCATCGTGCCATGAGGAAGGATTTTTAGTGTAACGTCAAGGTATTTTGTGAGGGTTTGGGGCAATCCATGAACATTGTGCTGTCTGGAAGGGTCTCGTAGGGTAGTATGAAAGCTTTTTCTTATGTTTTCAGGATAGTCTTGAAGCATCGTGCCATGAGGAAGGATTTTTTAGTGTAACGTCAAGGTATTTTGTGAGGGTTTGGGGCAATCCATGAACATTGTGCTGTCTGGAAGGGTCTCGTAGGGTAGTATGAAAGCTTTTTCTTATGTTTTCAGGATAGTCTTGAAGCATCGTTCCATGAGGAAGGATTTTTAGTGTAACGCAAAGGTATTTTGTGAGGTTTGGGGCAATCCATGAACATTGTGCTGTCTGGAAGGGTCTCGGAGGGTCATTATGAAAGCTTTTTCTTATTTTTCAGCTTGAAGCATCGTTTGAGAAGGATTTTTTAGTGTAACTGAAGGTATTTTGTGAGGGTTTGGGGCAATCCAGAACATTGTGCTGTCTGAAGATGGTGAAAGTGTTCAGTTTTCATAAATTTTATATTTTTAGTGTTATTTTGTGAGGTTTCAATATTTTCAAGGGTCTCTTAAATGTTTATAAGACAGAGGATTTTTAGTGAATCAAGGTATTTTGTAAGTCTGTTCTGCAATGTTGCATCAAAGCTCATTCTGTAAATACAATAAAAGTCTGTTACAAGTGACAAGTCTTTGCAGATTTCTCTGTCTGACTTTTTGAGATTTGGAAGAATCCTCCACTGAAGGACCTCAACAAGATGATGATGATGGTGAGTGTTCAGTATAAATTTTATATTTTTCTTCATTTTCCTTCTATTTTCTCTTATAATATTCAACCTAGGATAGGAATTAGTATCTCCGCTTAACAGACACTTTATGATCCAGCTTTCTGATAGGTGACAATGTCTGTTAAGGAACAAGGACCCTATTTAAGAGCCTGTTACCTGAATATTTCCCAGATTTCTGGTTAAAGAACACAGACCCTATTCTAAAGCTTCTGCTTGAATACTTCCTAGATTTATTAGTAGAGGAGAAATAGGCCAAAATACCCCTTAACCCGGACAAAAATAATATAAAGCTGAAAATTGGTATAGAGGGAAGGGATAGTGTCAGGAATATCAGAAAAAAAAGCCCCATTGATTGGAACCTGGGAATTCTGTTTTTTGGGGGGGTATATGGACAAGAGGTCAAAATTTTGAGATGCCCAAATCATTAAAGCTTATACATCATTGGATAAGAAATTTTGTTCTAGAACTGCTCAGATATGAACGTTTCCTTAAAATTGACCAGGTAAAGGAGAATTGATATGAAATGATAACAAGAGCTTATAATTACTAATTTCTGTAGTATAGATTATTCATTTATCAAAATATTTTCAGTTAGAATAGATCATCTTCTATTAATTCTAGGATATCTATTCCATCTTCTTCTTTTTCAATGGCACCAAATTCTTCAACTGCCTGAAAAAAAAAACGTTTCATTGTTAAAATTCTAAACTTCACCATTAAAAAACAATAGCGAAAATGTTTTCAACAATTTTTTCTCATTCATATGACATTTCGTTCAACTTAGAAATAAAGTTAAGAATACTTGACTAACAGAATCTTAAAGAATGTAGTTTACCTGTTTATTATTACAATATTCTCCATGACATTCATGACATGCTGACATGCATTTCAAGCCATGTCTTTTACAAGAACACAAATTTGTACCACACTGATTTTTTGATGAAGATTTACACTTGCACAGACTGACTTTCAGTAAATTCGAAGGTGCAATATCTTTATCCGTTGGTATAGGAACTAATCAGTTATCTACTTGTTTCCAACCCCAATTGGTAGGCTCAAGTTAAGTTTATTGTTGAGCATTTTCCATGTAATGATCTGCAAATGAACTCTTTGCCCATGGTAGTATGCTGCTTGCTCTGTTGGAGGAAGCTTTCTGGGCTCTGTCAAACCTTCAGAAACCATTTGATGATATTTGAAGTACCTGAAGCAAATATTTGCCATCAATTTTAACCCTCTCAGGTCCACAATCAACTTTCGAACTATCTGACAAAAAGCAAGATATATTGTCTGTTTACTTCTATTGATATTGAAATTGTTATCTTTCACATGCTATGATGAAAGAATTTGTACTATAAAATTCATATTTTGAAAATTATCTTCACTATTGACAGGGTTCAGCTTGATATGCAAGATAAAAATCTTATGGATGGGCACAGCCCCCTTGGTGAAGTTCAAAGGATTAAAGTTCTGTAATACTAGATGAAACCTTTACCATGTGATAAATCAGAAAGATATACTAACCGCATCTTTCTTAATGAAGACTCAGTAGTTCCACCATATAGTACTGTGAATATCTTCACAGCAGCATGCCCCACTTCTTCTTTGGTGGCCCAGTAATCAGACATTGTGTCAGAGGCAGATTGGATGACTGTTGACTTTTTAACAAGTTTCAAAAAGCTTGGCTTTCCTTTACCGAAGATAGCTGAGGTGGAGTCACAGCCGGACCATGCATGAATAAACAGTAAATGATTTTTCAAGTCATTCACTTGGTGAACAGATTCTTTTATGCTCCAGCACTTTTTGTCACGCTCTTGAAGAAAGAAGATTTCTGATAGGTCATTCATCCAGTGGTATAATAACATTATAGCTACATCTGTATCATCTGATACAACAATTGTTGTAGAGTCCTTTGCAACTTCCAAAGCTGTAGCCACAATTTTAGTATCGGCATCACCTTCACAGACATGTACCATTTGGCCATCTTTTCTTAGAAAATCCGACAATAGTGAAATTAGCTGGCTCTTGTTATGCTGATTTGATAAGAAACGTTCCTTTGAATATGGCACTTGATTTTCTGGTCTTATCACTACATTTTGGGAGGACCCTTTGGACCTTGTTCTTCTAGTGTGTTCATTAGACTTAACTGATATGCAAGCCTCGTTATATCCATCAAAGACAATGTATGAGTTACCATATTTCTTCCTGACATAGTTTACATACGCTTCTGCAATTTTGGTAAACAACATATCCTTGTGCCAACTAACTCGGTGAAGGAGTGCGCCACCATCAATTACATATTTGCCAACAACATCTTCTGTTGGTTTCTGTACATTATTTGTCAGCAGAATGTTTCTCAAGGATGCCTTATCTGGTTTCCTCATGAGTTCATTTGTAAATAGAGATTGAGGGTGGTGGGTAAGCTCAAAGTCAAAATACAGCTCAACGTTCTCCTCTCTTTCTGCTATTGCTGCCAGCCTTGTAAATAAAAGGGTTGGATTGACTATAATTGGGTTCTTCTCATCAATGCTTACACTTCGTGTAAGAGCATCCAACGAAACAAATTGATCTTTCTTCTTGATTTTTGCCTCTGTAAAATTGACGTCATTTAGACTCTTGTGTATGCGATCTCCAATGCTCTCAGCTTCATCACAATTTACAGTGTCTTTTCCATGCACAGATGCAACACCTGACGACAATGAGTGGAGGTTGCCATCTTTCATGCTAAATGGATTTCTAACCTCAAACCAGTCATAAAACATTTGGCAGTGTTCATAATCACGTTCTAGTCGTGTCACTCCCATTTCAATATTTTGATCTGTGGATCCAACATTGACACCTGATAACTTAGTCATTGCCTCATGAATAGCAGCACTCTGACTGATACTCATAGCCCAGATATTTCGAACATTTTCACCAAACCCTCTCCCTCTAGTTAATCCACCACTGCATTTTATGGAACGCATCAATGTTTGCTCTGTTACCAGGTCGGACCAAAGGCCAGCCCAAAATCTACCTGAACGTCGCACAGCATGGTGACCATCTAAGAACTGTTGGTGTAGCCACAAGTTACTTTTAGTTAGGCCTTGCATCTCTTGTACATATAACCTAGAGCACTTTGCATAGTTAATATGTCCCGAGGCTGCAAATAAGTTCATCATTTTTGTGGTAGATTGAATATGAAGATACCAGTTGCAAGTCCTCTCTGCAACAAGGAATTCTTTGATGATACTAACATAATCAACATAAAGCAGCCAAAGCTTTGCTGTGCGTGATACACCTGATCTTTCTTTAAAATAGGTTGATAAGATGACTTCAGCATCTTTCAGAATTTTACTGTTGCCTAACTCAATCAAATCCTGTTTATCCATGCCATTCTCCATTGATCTTACATAGATATTCTCAAACTCAGATATATCTAATTTTTCTTCTTCCCTTAATTCACTAATGATATGACTGACCAATGCACTCTGAACCAAAAAAATGAGCTCTTAGTGCCCTTGCTACTGCATGACCTGAAAATATGTGCTTCACTGTATCCTCAGAGTAAACTTCTTCAAAAGCTTGTTCTAAACCTGTTCCTTTCATAAGGTTTCCGATGCTACCTAAGAAGCTCATTAACATGTGGAAACCACCTAATCGGCACACTATTTCAAGGTTTTGCTCCTTGATGATACCAATGGCTTTCTGCCATAAGGGCTGGTCGAAAGTTATACAAGGTGTAGGAATTTTATGTTTCTTGGCTTCCTCAATTACAAAGAGGAGGGTGGAGAATATGCATGTCTCATCGGATGGGTTTAGATCAATTATGGGTAAAAACTTAACTGAGGCTTCTTCATAAAGGGTGTTTTGTTGCGATGTCACGTGCATCATGTAACCTGACCAGTTTGGACGTGAATGATTCTTTGAGGTAAAAACCATGATGCATGCCATACCAGATCTAAGTTCATTTCAGGGGAGTGGAATTTTCTGAGGAAAAGGTCCTTCATTGGCTTTAGATTCAGCTTCAATAGACCATGGTAACTTGACCCATTGTATGGAATAATTTCGACAGTAGACGATAAATCCACGCTTGAGTTATGTTTCAAACGTTTTACTGCTTTGTATTTAGGTTTTTTAGAGCTAACAGAAATAATGCCCATTCCATGAAAGGTTCCTTTTCCAGTCAATGTCCGTATATTGTGGTCAACATTATCTGCCACCCATTGGGTAAAATGGGCTTCCTGATCTTCAAAGGTGGTGAGTTGACAGGCTGCAGCAGACTGTTTGAATAATTTAACCTCATCAGAGGTGACAGAAAATCAAATTTTGCCAGGTGATCCACAAGCCACTTTGTACCAAATGACTTGTCAATATCAATGCCGATTCCAAAGGGTATTGGTACTATTAATGACCTTGGTCTTGATGCTTGTACGATGCATTGACCTATGCTGAGTTGTTTAAGATTGGAAGATACAAGACTGCTAAGAAATATTTTCAAACTTTCAGGCACCCATTTTGTTTCATAATCTATATCACTCAGCTCTTCAGTGGAAGGATATTTTGACTTATCAGCAGTGATCTCTCTGATATCACTTTTGATTATTTTGGCAGCAGTAGTTATGATGTCATTTGGTGTCTGTTCTTTCGTATTCTTAAAGCTTTCTAATATAAAAGAGGTCATGTCACTGAAGCAAACAACGTTTGGCTGACCAGGGACTTCTGAAAAATAGATGTGTTTTCTGCAATGCCCAGCTAGTTTCGTCAAAATTGGTTATCTATTAAAAAACATTTAATCTTCATAGATCAAGTAAAATTCGGTATGATTAAATCAATTATTTAAAAGCTCTGGCACTTTTATTTATTGACTTCTATGATCCAAATCGCATTCATTCCTGCATGCACAGAGTTCCGTCATTTTCCCTAGGCCATTTGCATTTTACTTCCCCCACCCCCCCACCAAAAAAAGGGAGTTCCCAACCCCCAATCAATAGGGCTTTTTTTTTGGTCATTCCTGACACAATCCCCGACCTTTGTGCCAATTTTCAGCTGTATATGATTTTTGTCCTGGTGATTTGCTAATTCCCCTCTAGTATATGATAAGGAACAAAGTCTGTTAAGGAACAAAGAGCCTCTTTATACACTGCACTTCATTATTTTACAGATTTCTGTTAAGTAACAGAGTCTGTTAAGGAACACAGACCCTATAATATCACAGCAAGCACTTCTTCTTCTTCTTCTTCTTCTTCTTCTTCTTCTTCTTCTTCTTCTTCTTCTTCTTCTTCTTCTTCTTCTTCTTCTTCTTCTTCTTCTTCTTCTTCTTCTTCTTCTTCTTCTCAAGGGAATGGAATGGATTGCTAAAGGGGAATGGGAATGGATTGCTAAAGGGGAATGGGAATGGATTGCTAAAGGGGAATGGGAATGGATTGTTCAACAGGAATGGGAATGGATTGTTCAACAGGAATGGGAATGGATTGTTCAACAGGAATGGGAATGGATTGCTAAAGGGTAATGGGAATGGATTGTTCAAGGGGAATGGGAATGGACTGCTAAAGGGTAATGGGAATGGATTGTTCAACAGGAATGGGAATGGGAATGGACTGCTAAAGGGTAATGGGAATGGATTGTTCAACGGGAATGGGATTGGATTGCCAAAGGGTAATGGGAATGGATTGTTCAAGGGTAATGGGAATGAATTGTTCAACAGGAATGGGAATGGATTGCTAAATTGGAATGGGAATGGATTGTTGAAGGGGAATGGGAATGGATTGTTAAAGGGTAATGGGAATGGATTGTTCAACAGGAATGGGATGGATTGCCAAAGGGGAATGGGAATGGATTGTTACAGGGAATGGGAATGAGAGTGATGCAGCACAAGGATGAGAGAGAGAGAGAGAGAGAGAGAGAGAGAGAGAGAGAGAGAGAGAGAGAGAGAGAGAGAGAGAGAGAGAGAAGCAATTCAACTCACTCCCCAACTCTCCAAATCACTAAAACTCACTCTCAACTCTCAAACTCACTCTGCAACTCACTAAAACTCACTCTCAACTCTCAAACTCACTAAAACTCACTCTCAACTCTCCAACTCACTACAACTCACTCCCCACTTTCCAACTCACTTAAACTCCCTCCCAACTCTCCAACTCACTAGAACTCACCCTCCAGCTCACTAAAACTCACTACCCAGCCCTCAAACTCACTCTCCAACTCAATAAAACTCCATCCCCAACTCTCAAACTCACTAAAACTCCCTCCCCAACTCTCAAACTCACTAAAACTCACTCTCCAACTCACTAAAACTCACTCTCAACTCTCAAACTCACTAAAACTCCCTCCCAACTCTCAAACTCACTAAAACTCCCTCCCCAACTCTCCAACTCACTAAAACTCACTCTCCAACTCACTAAAACTCACTCCCCAACTCTCTAAAACTCACTAAAACTCACTCTCCAACTCACTAAAACTCACTCTCAACTCTCAAACTCACTAAAACTCACTCCCAACTCTCCAACTCACTCCCCACTCTCCAACTCACTCCCCACTCTCCAACTCACTAAAACTCCCTCCTCAACTCTCCAACTCACTAAAACTCACTCTTCAACTCACTAAAACTCACTCTCAACTCTCAAACTCATTCTCCAACTCACTAAAACTCACTCTCAACTCTCAAACTCATTCTCCAACTCACTAAAACTCACTCTCAGCACTCAAACTCACTAAAACTCACTCCCAACTCTTCAACTCACTACAACTCACTCCCCACTTTCCAACTCACTTAAACTCCCTCCCCAACTCTCCAGCTCACTAAAACTCACCCTCCAGCTCACTAAAACTCACTACCCAGCCCTCAAACTCACTCTCCAACTCACTAAAACTCCATCCCCAACTCTCAAACTCACTAAAACTCCCTCCTCAACTCTCAAACTCACTAAAACTCACTCTCCAACTCACTAAAACTCATTTTCCAACTCTCCAACTCACTAAAACTCAATCTCCAACTCTCAAACTCACTAAAACTACCTCCCCAACTCTCCAACTCACTAAAACTCACTCTCCAACTCACTAAAACTCACTCTCCAAATCACTAAAACTCACTCTCAACTCTCAAACTCACTAAAACTCACTCCCAACTCTCCAATTCACTACAACTCACTCCCCACTCTCCAACTCACTAAAACCCTTCCCAACTCTCCAACTCACTAAAACTCACTCTCCAACTCACTAAAACTCACTCTCAACTCTCAAACTCACTCTCCAACTCACTAAAACTAACTCTCAACTCTCCAACTTTCTAAAACTCACTCTCCAACTCACTAAAACTCACTCTCAACTCTCAAACTCACTAAAACTCGCTCCCAACTCTCCTCAAACTCACCCCAACTCCAACTCACTAAAACTCCCTCCCAACTCTCAAACTCACTAAACTCCCTCCAACTCTCAACTCACTCTCCCTCCTCAACTCAACTCACTCTCAAACTCACTAAAACTCCTCCCAACTCTCAAACTCCCTAAAAACTCCTCTCCCCAACTCACTTCAAAAAACTCAACTCTCAAACTCACTAAAACTCCCTCCCAACTCTCAAACTCCTCAAAACTCCCTCAACTCTCCAACTCACTAAAAATTCCCTCCCCAACTCTCAAACTCACTCTCCAACTCACTCTCCTCCCAAATTTCCTCACTCCCCAACTCTCCTCCCAATCTCAAACTCACTAAAACTCTAAAACTCACTCTTTATAAATGGTATATCTCCAACTCAAATTTCTAAAACTCTTCTATATCCCAAATTTCCCAAAAGTTTGCAAAAATAGCTATCTCCATTTTTATGCTTCTTTCCCAACATTCCTACCTTTCAGTAAACAGCTTTTTGTTTTACATGAATAATTGTCTCTCCTTTAAATTTCTCTGCTTGTATGTCCAGTAAATTTCCCAATAAGTTGCATATGAAATAGCATATCTCCATCAAATTTTGCTGCTTCTTTCCCAACATTCCTACCTTTCAGGAAACAGCTTTTTGTTTTACATGAATAATTGTCTCTCCTTTAAATTTCTCTGAGCTTATCGTGCTGAGAAGGATTTTTAGTGTAACGTGAAATTATTTGTGAGGTTTGAGGCAATCCATGAACATTGTACTATTTGGAAGGGTCTCGGAGATACTTAGTATCAAACCTTTTCCTCAGATTTTCAGGTTAGTCTTGAAGCATCATTGCACGAGGAAGGATTTTTAGTGCTTATTAAAGGTATTTTAATGAGGTTTGGGGCAATCCATGAACATTTTATTGCTATTTGGAAGGGTCTCGAATGTAGTATCCGCCTTTTCCTCCAGGTTTTCAGTGTACTCTTGAAGTATCGTGCCTGAGGAAGATTTTCCCAGTGTAACATAAAGGTATTTTGTGAGGTTTGGGGCAATCCATGAACATTGTGCTATTTGGAAGAGATCTCGAGATGTAGTATCAAACCTTTTCCTCAGGTTTCCAGTGTAGTCTTGAAACATGGAAATTGCCTGAGGAAGGATTTTGTAGTGCGTGGAGGTATTTTAGCTGAAGGTTTGGGGCAATCCATGAACATTGTGTGCTATTTGGAAGGTCTCGGAATGTAGTATCAAAGCCTTTTCACTCGGGTTTTCAGTTGATCTTGAAGCATAAATTGCCTGAGGAAAGATTTTTTGAGTGTAACGTCAAGGTATTTTAATGAACTTGCAGGAGCAATCCATGAACATTGTGCTGTTGGAAGGGTCTCGGAATGTAGTATCAAACCTTTTCCTCAGGTTTTTCAGGTTAGTCTTGAAGCATCGTGCCTGAGGAAAGATTTTTTTAGTGTAACGTCAAAGGTATTTGTGAACGTTTAGGAGCAATCCATGAACATTGTGCTATTTGGAAGGGTCCAGATGTAGTATCAAACCTTTTCCTCAGGTTTTCAGTGTAGTCTTGAAGCATCGTGTGAGGAAGGATTTTTAGTGTAACGTCAAGGTATTTTGAGGGTTGTGATCCATGAACATTTATTGCTATTTGGAAGGGTCTCGGAATGTAGTATCAAACCTTTTCCTCAGGTTTTTCCAGGTTAGTCTTGAAGCATCGTGCCTGAGGAAGGATTTTTTAGTGTAACGTCAAGGTATTTTGTGAGGGTTTGGGGCAATCCATGAACATTGTGATATCTGGAAGGGTCTCGGAATGTAGTAACAAACCTTTTCCTCAGGTTTTCAGTGTAGTCTTGAAGAATCGTGCCTGAGGTAGGATTTTGTAGTGTAACGTAAAGGTATTTTTTGAGGGTTTGGGGCAATCCATGAACATTGTGCTATTTGGAAGGGTCTCGGAATGTAGTATCATACTTTTCTTCAGGTTTTTCAGTGTAGTCTTGAAGCATCGTGCGAGGAAGGATTTTTTAGTGTAACGTCAAGGTATTTTGTGAGGGTTTGGGGCAATCCATGAGCATTGTGCTATCTGGAAGGGTCTCGGAATGTAGTATCAAACCTTTTCCTCAGGTTTTCAGGTTAGTCTTGAAGCATCGTGCCTGAGGAAGGATTTTTTAGTGTAACGTCAAGGTATTTTGTGTGGGTTTGGGGCAATCCATGAACATTGTGCTATTTGGAAGGGTCTCGGAATGTAGTTTCAAACCTTTTCCTCAGGTTTTCAAGGTTAGTCTTGAAGCATCGTGCCTGAGGAAGGATTTTTTAGTGTAATGTAAAGGTATTTTGTGAGGGTTTGGGGCAATCCATGAACATTGTGCTATTTGGAAGGGTCTCGTAATGTGGTATGAAACCTTTTCCTCAGGTTTTCAATGTAGTCTTGAAGCATCGTGCCTGAGGAAGGATTTTTTAGTGTAACATGAAGGTATTTTTTGAGGGTTTGGGGCAATCCATGAACATTGTGCTATTTGGAAGGGTCTCGGAATGTAGTATCAAACCTTTTCCTCAGGTTTTCAGTGTGAGTGTAGGCATCGGTGCACAGAGAGAGGATCTTTTAGTGCGTCAAAGGTATTTTAATGATGGTTGGGGCAATCCATGAAAGATTATTGCTATTTGGAAGGGGTCTCGGAATGTAGTTTCAAGCCTTTTCCTCAGGTTTTCAGGTTAGTCTTGACATCGTCCTGAGGAAGGATTTTTAGTGTAATGTCAAGGTGTTTTGTGAGGTTGGGCAATCCACGGAACATTGTGTGCTATTTTGGAAGGGTCTCGGAATGTAGTATCAAACCTTTACCTCAGGTTTTCAGGTTAGTCTTGAAGCATTGTGCCTGAGGAAGAATTTTTTAGTGTAACGTCAAGGTATTTTGTGAGGGTTTGTGGCAATCCATGAACATTGTGCTATTTGGAAGGGTCTCGGAATGTAGTTTCAAACCTTTTCCTCAGGTTTTCAGAGTTAGTCTTGAAGCATTGTGCCTGAGAAGGATTTTTTTAAATCACGCGTGAACTTATTTTGTGAGGGATTAGGGCAGCCCGCAGACATTTGTGCTATTTGGAAGAGGTCTGGAATGCCAGTATCAAACCTTTTCCTCAGGTTTTCAGGTTGGTCTTGAAGCATGGAGTGCCCATGAGGAAGGATTTACTGAAGTGTGACGTCAAGGTTTTTTTGGGGTTTGGGGCAAATCCTTGAACATTGTGCTATCTGAAGGGTCTTGGAATGTAGTATCAACTTTTCCTCAGGTTTTCAGTGTATTCTTGAAGCATGGGTACTGAGGAAGGACTTTTAGTGTAAATCAAGGTATTTTGTGAGGTTTTGGGGTAATCCATGAAGATTGTGCTATCTGGAAGGGTCTCGGAATGTAGTATCAAACCTTTTCCTCAGGTTTTCAGGTTAGTTTTGAAGCATCGTGCCTGAGGAAGGATTTTTTAGTGTAACGTCAAGGTATTTTGTGAGGGTTTGGGGCAATCCATGAACATTGTGCTATCTGGAAGGGTCTTGGAATGTAGTATCAAACCTTTTCCTCAGGTTTTCAGGTTAGTCTTGAAGCATAGTGCCTGAGGAAGGATTTTTTAGTGTAACGTCAAAGGTATTTTTGTAGTGAGGGGTTTGGGGCAATCCATGAACATTGTGTGCTATTTGGAAGAGATCTTGGAATGTAGTATCAAACCTTTTCCTCAGGTTTTCAGGTTAGTCTTGAAGCATCATTGCGAGGGGAGGATTTTTGAGTGTAACGTTAAGGAGTATTTGTAGGCGTTTTGCAGGGCCAATCCATGAACATTTGGCCAGTTGCTATCTGGAAGGGTCTTGGAATGTAGTATCAAACCTTTCCTCAGGTTTCAGAGTTAGTCTTGAAGCATCAGTACCTGAGGAAGGGTACTAGTGTAACGTCAAGAATTATTTTGGCAGAGGGTTTGGGGCAATCCACCCAGACATTGTGCTATTTGGAAGGTGTCCGAATGAAGTATCAAACCTTTTCCTCAGGTTTTCAGGTTAGTCTTGAAGCATCGAGCCTAGGAAGGATTTTTTTAGTGTGCGTCAAGGTATTTTGTGAGGTTTGGGGCAATCCATGAACATTTGTGCTATCTGGAAGGGTCTCGGAATGTAGTATCAAACCTTTTCCTCAGACTTTCCAGGTTAGTCTTGAGCATCATTGCCACAAGGAAGGATTTTTTAGTGTAACGTCAAGGTATTTTGAGGGTTTGGGGCAATCCATGAACATTGTGCTATTTAGAAGGGTCTCGGAATGTAGTTTCAAACCTTTTCCTCAGGTTTTCAGGTTAGTCTTGAAGCATCGTGCCTGAGGAAGGATTTTTTAGTGTAACGTCAAGGTATTTTGTGAGGGTTTGGGGCAATCCGCCCAGACAATGTGCTATTTCAGAAGGGTCTCGGAATGTAGTATCAAAACCTTTTCCTCAGGTTTTTCGGATGTAGTTTGAAGTACTCGAGCCTGAGGAGAGGTACAGTATAACGTCAAGGTATTTTGTGAGTGTTTGGGGCAATCCATGAAGATTGTGCTATTTGATAGGGTCTCGGAATGTAGTTTCAAACCTTTTCCTTAGGTTTTCAGGTTAGTCTTGAAGCATCATGCCTGAGGAAGGATTTTTTAGTGTAATGTCAAGGTATTCTGTGAGGGTTTGGGGCAATCCATGAACATTGTGCTATTTGGAAGGGTCTCGGAATGTAGTATCAAACCTTTTCCCCAGGTTTCAGGTTAGTCTTGAAGGATGGATTGCCTGAGGAAGGATTTTTAGTGTAACGTCAAGGTATTTTGTGAGGGTTTGGGGCAATCCATGAATGTTGTGTGCTATTTGGAAGAGGTCTGGAGTCAAGTATCAAACCACTTTTCCTCAGGTTTTCAGGTTAGTCTTGAAGCATCGGGCCTGAGGAAGGATTTTTTTTGAGTGTAACGTCAAGGTATTTTGTGAGGGTTTGGGGCAATCCATGAACATTGTGCTGTCTGGAAGGGTCTCGAAGGGTAGAATCAAACATTTTCATAGGTTTCAGGTTAGTCTTGAGCATCGTGCCTGAGGAGGGATTTTTTTAGTATAACGTCAGGTATTTGTGAGTGTTTGGGGCAATCCATGAACACTGTGCTATTTGGAAGGGTCTCGGAATGTAGTATCAAACCTTTTCCTCAGGTTTTCAGCGTAGTCTTGAAGCATTGTGCCTGAGGAAGGATTTTTTAGTGTAACGTGAAGGTATTTTGTGAGGGTTTGGGGCAATCCATGAACATTGTTCTATTTGGAAGGGTCTTGGAATGTAGTATCAAACCTTTTCCTCAGGTTTTCAGTGTAGTCTTGAAGCATCTCAGCCAGCCTGAGGAGGATTTTTAGTGTAACGTCAGGTATTTTGTGAGGGTTGGGGCAATCCATGAACATTGTGCTATCTTGAGGTCTCGAATGTAGTATCAAACCTTTTCCTCAGGTTTTCAGTGTAGTCTTGAAGCATCGTGCCTGAGGAAAAATTTTGTAGTGTAATAAAAAGGTATTTTTTTGAGCGTTTTGTGGCAATCCATGAACATTTTGCTATTTGGAAGGGTCTCAGGAATGTAGTATCTTCACACCTTTTCCTCAGGTTTTCCAGTGTAGTCTTGGAAGCATCGTGCTCGGCGAGGAAAGGATTTTTAATTAGCGTAAGGTATTTTGTGAGGTTTGGGGTAATCTATGAACATTGTGCTATCTGGAAGAGATTCTCGGAATGTAGTATCAAACCTTTTCCTCAGGTTTTCAGAGTTAGTCTTGAAGCATCGTGCCTGAGGAAGGATTTTTTAGTGTAACGTCAAGGTATTTTGTGAGGTTTGGGGCAATCCATGAACATTTTGCTATTTGGAAGGGTCTTGGAATGTAGTATCAAACCTTTTCCTCAGGTTTTCAGGTTAGTCTTGAAGCATCGTGCCTGAGGAAGGATTTTTTAGTGTAACGTAAAGGTATTTTGTGAGGGTTTGGGGCAATCCATGAACATTTTGCTATTTGGAAGGGTCTCGGAATGTAGTATCAAACCTTTTCCTCAGGTTTTCAGTGTAGTCTTGAAGCATCGTGCTTGAGGAAGGATTTTTTAGTGTAACGTCAAGGTATTTTTTGAGGGTTTGTGGCAATCCATAGACATTGTGCTGTTGGAAGGGTCTCGGAATGCCAGTATCGACCTTTTCCTCAGGTTTCAGGTTGATCTTGAGCATCGTGCCTGAGGAAGGATTTTTCCCAGTGTAACGTCAAAGGTATTTTAGCGAGGTTTGGGGCAATCCGCGAACATTGTGGTATGGAAGGGTCTCGGGAATGTAGTAACAAGCCTTTTCCTCAGGTTTTCGGTGTAGTCTTGAAGTCGTGCACAAGGTGATTTTGTAGTGTAACGTAAAGGTATTTTTTGAGGGTTTGGGGCAATCCATGAACATTGTGCTATTTGGAAGGGTCTCGGAATGTAGTATCATACCTTTTCTTCAGGTTTTCAGTGTAGTCTTGAAGCATCGTGCCTGAGGAAGGATTTTACGTTTGGCAATTATAACGTCAAGGTATTTTGTGAGGGTTTGGGGCAATCCATGAACATTGTGCTATCTGGAAGGGTCTCGGAATGTAGTATCAACCCTTTTCCTCAGGTTTTCAGGTTAGTCTTGAAGCATCGTGCCTGAGGAAGGATTTTTTAGTGTAACGTCAAGGTATTTTGTGAGGGTTTGGGGCAATCCATGAACATTGTGCTATCTGGAAGGGTCTCGGAATGTAGTATCAAACCTTTTCCTCAGGTTTTCAGGTTAGTCTTGAAGCATCATTGCGAGGATGGATTTTAGTGTAATGTAATTATTTTGTGAGGTTGGGGGCAATCCATGAACATTGTGCTATTTGGAAGGGTCTCGTAATGTGGTATGAAACCTTTTCCTCAGGTTTTCAATGTAGTCTTGAAGCATCGTGCCTGAGAAGGATTTTTAGTGTAACATGAAGGTATTTTTGAGGTTTGGGGCAATCCATAGACATTGTACTGTGGAAGGGTCTCGGAATGTTAGTATCAAACCTTTTCCTCAGGTTTTCAGTGTAGTCTTGAAGCATCGTGCCTGAGGAAGGATCTTTTAGTGTAACGTCAAGGTATTTTGTGAGGGTTTGGGGCAATCCATGAAAATTGTGCTATTTGGAAGGGTCTCGGAATGTAGTTTCAAACCTTTTCCTCAGGTTTTCAGGTTAGTCTTGAAGCATCGTGCCTGAGGAAGGATTTTTTAGTGTAATGTCAAGGTGTTTTGTGAGGGTTTGGGGCAATCCATGAACATTGTGCTATTTTGAAGGGTCTCGGAATGTAGTATCAAACCTTTACCTCAGGTTTTCAGGTTAGTCTTGAAGCATTGTGCCTGAGGAAGAATTTTTTAGTGTAACGTAAAGGTATTTTGTGAGGGTTTGGGGCAATCCATGAACATTGTGCTATTTGGAAGGGTCTCGGAATGTAGTTTCAAACCTTTTCCTCAGGTTTTCAGGTTAGTCTTGAGCATTATTGCCTGAAAGGATTTTTAAGTGTAACGTGAACTTTGTTGCCAGTTAGGCAACCATAGACGGTATGCTATTTGGAAGGGTCTCGGAATGTAGTATCAAACCTTTTCCTCAGGTTTTCAGGTTGGTCTTGAAGCATCGTGCCTGAGGAAGGATTTTTTAGTGTGACGTCAAGGTTTTTTTTTAGGGTTTGGGGCAAATCATGAACATTGTGCTATCTGGAAGGGTCTTGGAATGTAGTATCAAAACTTTTCCTCAGGTTTTCAGTGTATTCTTGAAGCATCGTGCCTGAGGAAGGACTTTTTAGTGTAACGTCAAGGTATTTTGTGAGGGTTTGGGGCAATCTATGAATATTGTGCTATCTGGAAGGGTCTCGGAATGTAGTATCAAACCTTTTCCTCAGGTTTTCAGGTTAGTTTTGAAGCATCGTGCCTGAGGAAGGATTTTTTAGTGTAACGTCAAGGTATTTTGTGAGGGTTTAGGGCAATCCATGAACATTGTGCTATCTGGAAGGGTCTTGGAATGTAGTATCAAACCTTTTCCTCAGGTTTTCAGGTTAGTCTTGAAGCATAGTGCCTGAGGAAGGATTTTTTAGTGTAATGTCAAGGTATTTTGTGAGGGTTTGGGGCAATCCATGAACATTGTGCTATTTGGAAGGGTCTTAGAATGTAGTATCAAACCTTTTCCTCAGGTTTTCAGGTTAGTCTTGAAGCATCGTGCCTGAGGAAGGATTTTTTAGTGTAACGTCAAGGTATTTTGTGAGGGTTTTGGGGCAATCCATGAACATTGTGCTATCTGGAAGGGTCTTGGAATGTAGTATCAAACCTTTTCCTCAGGTTTTCAGGTTAGTCTTGAAGCATCGTGCCTGAGGAAGAATTTTTTAGTGTAACATCAAGGTATTTTATGAGGGTTTGGGGCAATCCATGAACATTGTGCTATTTGGAAGGGTGTCGGAATGAAGTATCAAACCTTTTCCTCAGGTTTTCAGGTTAGTCTTGAAGCATCGAGCCTGAGGAAGGATTTTTTAGTGTAACGTCAAGGTATTTTGTGAGGGTTTGAGGCAATCCATGAACATTGTGCTATCTGGAAGGGTCTCGGAATGTAGTATCAAACCTTTTCCTCAGGTTTTCAGGTTAGTCTTGAAGCATCGTGCCTGAGGAAGGATTTTCTAGTGTAACGTCAAGGTCTTTTTTGAGGGTTTGGGGCAATCCATGAACATTGTGCTATTTAGAAGGGTCTCAAGATGTAGTTTCGAAAATACCCATCCAGGTTTTATAGGTTGCAGTCACAAATCATCGTTATACAAGAGTGATTTTACCTGGTATAAATCAAATTTATATGGGTTCTGATGTCTAGTATTGTACTACAAACTGAAAGGTCTAAGATTGTGTAAACTACCCTCAGGTTAATTGTAGTTTTTGATATCAAACTCTTTAAGAAATTTTAGTATAAATCAGTGTTATTATGAGTGTTGGCGTAATCTGTAGAGTTATTATGTAGTAAGTCAGGATGTAGTTTCAAACCTTTTCCTTAGGTTTCAGGTTGATCTTGGAAAAATCATGCCTGAGGAAGGATTTTTAGTGTAATGTCGAATTATTCTGAGGGTTTGGGGCAATCCATAGACATTGTGCTATTTGGAAGAGGTCTCGGAATGTAGTATCAAACCTTTCCCCAGGTTTTCCAGGTTGTAGTCTTGAAGGATCGTGCCTGAGGAAGGATTTTTTAGTGTAACGTCAAGGTATTTTGTGAGGTTTGAGGCAATCCATGAATATTGTGCTATTTGGAAGGGTCTCGGAATGTAGTATCAAACCTTTTCCTCAGGTTTTCAGGTTAGTCTTGAAGCATCGAGCCTGAGGAAGGATTTTTTAGTGTAACGTCAAGGTATTTTGTGAGAGTTTGGGGCAATCCATGAACATTGTGCTGTCTGGAAGGGTCTCGAAGGGTAGAATCAAACATTTTCCTTAGGTTTTCAGGTTAGTCTTGAAGCATCGTGCCTGAGGAGGGATTTTTTAGTATAACGTCAAGGTATTTTGTGAGTGTTTGGGGCAATCCATGAACACTGTGCTATTTGGAAGGGTCTCGGAATGTAGTATCAAACCTTTTCCTCAGGTTTTCAGTGTAGTCTTGAAGCATCGTGCCTGAGGAAGGATTTTTTAGTGTAACGTGAAGGTATTTGTGAGGTTTAGAACCAATCCACTTAGACATTGTTCTATTTGGAAGATCTTGGAATGCTTAGTATCAAACCTTTTCCTCAGAGTTTTCAGTGTAGTCTTGAAGCATCATGCCTGAGGAAGGATTTTTAGTGTAGCGTCAAGGTATTTTGTGAGGGAGTTTGACAATCCATGAACATTGTGCTATCTTGAAGGGTCTCGGAATGTAGTATCAAACCTTTTCCTCAGGTTTTCAGTGTAGTCTTGAAGCATCGTGCCTGAGGAAAAATTTTGTAGTGTAACGTAAAGGTATTTTTTGAGCGTTTGTGGCAATCCATGAACATTTTGCTATTTGGAAGGGTCTCGGAATGTAGTATCATACCTTTTCCTCAGGTTTTCAGTGTAGTCTTGAAGCATCGTGCCCGAGGAAGGATTTTTTAGTGTAACGTCAAGGTATTTTGTGAGGGTTTGGGGCAATCCATGAACATTGTGCTATCTGGAAGGGTCTCGGAGTGTAGTATCAAACCTTTTCCTCAGGTTTTTCAGGTTAGTCTTGAAGTATAGTTTCAAGGGAAGGATTTTGATGTAACGTCAAAGGTATTTTGTGAGGGTTTGGGGCAATCCATGAACATTGTGCTATTTGGAAGGGTCTTGGAATGTAGTTTCAAACCTTTTCCTCAGGTTTTCAGGTTAGTCTTGAAGCATCGTGCCTGAGGAAGGATTTTTTTTAATTAATAGCGTAAAGGTATTTTGTGAGGGTTTGGGGCAATCCATGAACATTTTGCTATTTGGAAGGGTCTCCGGAATGTAGTATCCGACCTTTTCCTCAGGTTTTCAGTGTAGTCTTGAAGCATCGTGCCTGAGGAAGGATTTTTTAGTGTAACGTCAAGGTATTTTGTGAGGGTTTGGGGCAATCCATGAACATTGTGCTATTTGGAAGGGTCTAGGAATGTAGTATCAAACCTTTTCCTCAGGTTTTCAAGTTAGTCTTGAAGCATCGTGCCTGAGGAAGGATTTTTTAGTGTAACGTCAAGGTATTTTGTGAGGGTCTGGGGCAATCCATGAACATTGTGCTATTTGGAAGGGTCTTGGAATGTAGTTTCAAACCTTTTCCTCAGGTTTTCAGGTTAGTCTTGAAGCATCGTGCCTGAGGAAGGATTTTTTTAATTCATAGCGTAAGAGTATTTTGTGAGGAGTTTAGGGCAATCCATGAACATTGTGCTATTTGGAAGGGTCTCAGAGATGTAGTATCAAACCTTTTCCTCAGGTTTCGAGTTAGTCTTGACATCGTGCCTGAGGAAGGAATTTTTAGTCTCAACGTAAGGTATTTTAATGATGTTTGGGGCAATCCATGAACATTGCGCTATTTGAAGGAGTCTCAGAATGTAGTTTCAAACCTTTTCCTCAGGTTTTCAGGTTAGTCTTGAAGCATCAGGCCACAGGAAGGATTTTTATTATAACGTGAAGGTATTTTGCGAGTGTTTGGGGCAATCCATGAACATTTGTGCTATTTGGAAGGTCTCTCTAAATGTAGTATCAAACCTTTTCCTCAGGTTTTCAGGTTGAGTCTTGAGCTTGTCATTGCCATGAGGAAGGATTTTTTTGAGTGCGTCAAGGTATTTTGTGAGGTTGGGGCAATCCATGAACATTGTGCTATTTGGAAGGGTCTCGGAATGTAGTCTCAAACCTTTTCCTCAGGTTTTCAGGTTAGTCTTGAAGCATCGTGCCTGAGGAAAGATTTTTTAGTGTAACATAAAGGTATTTTGTGAGTGTTTGGGGCAATCCATGAACATTGTGCTGTTTGGAAGGGTCTCGGAATGTAGTGTCAAACCTTTTCCTCAGGTTTTCAGGTTAGTCTTGAAGCATCGTGCCTGAGGAAGGATTTTTTAGTGTAACGTCAAGGTATTTTGTGAGGGTTTTGGGCAATCCACCAGACATTTGTGCTATTTGGAAGAGATCTCGGAATGTAGTATCAAAGCCCTTTCCTCAGGTTTCAGTGTAGTCTTGAAGCATCGTGCCTGAGGAAGGATTTTTTTAGTGTAACGTCAAGGTATTTTGTGAGGTTGGGCAATCCATGAACATTGTGCTATTTGGAAGGGATCTCGGAATGCCAGTATCAAACCTTTTCCTCAGGTTTTCAGTGTAGTCTTGAGCACTTCATTAGCGAGAAAGGATTTTTAGTGTAACTTCAAGGTATTTTGTGAGGGTTTGGGGCAATCCATGAACATTGTGCTATTTGGAAGGGTCTCAAAATGTAGTATCAAACCTTTTCCTCAGGTTTTCAGGTTAGTCTTGAAGCATCGTGCCTGAGGAAGGATTGCAGTGTAATGTAAAGGCTTGTGAGGTTTGGGGCAATCCATGAACATTGTGCTATCTGGAAGGGTCTCGGAATGTAGTATCAAACCCTTTCCTCAGGTTTTCAGTGTAGTCTTGAAGCATCGTGCCTGAGGAAGGATTTTTTAGTGTAACTTCAAGGTATTTTGTGAGGGTTTGGGGCAATCCATGAACATTGTGCTATTTGGAAGGGTCTCAGATGTAGTATCAAGCCTTTTCCTCGGGTTTCAGTGTGGGTGGTCTTGAGTATCGTGCACAGGAAGGATTTTTTTTTTTTTAGTGTAGCATGGTGTTTTGTGAGGGTTTGGGGCAATCCATGAACATTGTGCTATCTGGAAGGGTCTCGGAATGTAGTATCAAACCTTTTCCTCAGGTTTTCAGTGTAGTCTTGAAGCATCGTGCCTGAGGAAGGATTTTTTAGTGTAACTTCAAGGTATTTTGTGAGGGTTTGGGGCAATCCATGAACATTGTGCTATTTGGAAGGGTCTCGAAATGTAGTATCAAACCTTTTCCTCAGGTTTTCAGTGTAGTCTTGAAGCATCGTGCCTGAGGAAGGATTTTTGAGTGTAATGCTGTACAAAAGTGCTGCACTGTGCCAAGGTATTTTGTGAGGTTAGGGCAATCATAGACATTTATTGCTATCTGGAAGGTCTGGAATGTAGTATCAAAACCTTTTCCTCAGGTTTTCCAGTGTAATTCTTGAAGCATGGAATTGCCTGAGAAGGATTTTTTAGTGTAATGTCAAGGTATTTTTTGAGGGTTTGGGTATTTTTTGAGGGTTTGGGGCAATCTTGTAACATTGTGCTGTCTGGAAGGGTCTCAGAGGGTAGTATGAAAGCTTTTTCTTATGTTTTCAGGATAGTCTTGAAGCATCGTGCCTTGAGAGGATTTTTAATGTAACGTCAGGTATTTTGTGAGGTTTGGGGCAATCCCACGAACATTGTGCTGTCTGGAAGGGGTCTATTAGGAGTGAGTATGAAAGCGTTTTCTTATGTTTTCAGGATAGTCTTGAAGAATCGTCCCATGAGAAGGATTTTAGTGTAACGTCAAAGGTATTTTGCGAGGTTTGGGCAATCCATGAACATTGTGTGCTGTCTGGAAGAGGTCGTGGGTAGTATGAAAGCTTTTTCTTAGGTTTTGAGGGTAGTCTTGAAACGCCGTGCCATGAGGAAGGATTGCAGGTGTAATGTCAAGGTATTTTGTGAGGTTTGGGCAGTCTTGCAGCATTTTTGGTGTCTGGAAGGGTCGTAGGGTAGTGTGAAGACTTTTCTTAGGTTTTGAGGTAGTCTTGAAGCATCGTGCCATGAGGAAGGATTTTGAGTATAACGTGAAGGTATTTAATGGTTTGGGGCAATCCATGAACATTGTGTGCTGTCTGGAAGGGGTCTAGTAAATTAGTATGAGAAAGCTTTTTCTTAGGTTTTAGGGTAGTCTTGAAGCATCGTGCCATGAAAGGATTTTTAGTGTAACGTCAAGGTATTTTAGCGTGAGGTTTGGGGCAATCCATGAACATTGTGCTGTCTGGAAGGGTCTCGTAGGGTCAGTGAAAGTTTTCTTAGGTTTTGAGTAGTCTTGAAGCATCGTGCCTTGAGGAAGGATTTTTTAGTTTAACGTCAAGGTATTTTTTGAGGTTTTGGTGCAATCCATGAACATTGTGCTGTCTGGAAGGGTCTCGTAGGGCAGTATGAAAGTTTTTCTTAGGTTTTGAGGGTAGTCGTGAGCTTGTCGTGCCATGAAGGAAGGATTTTTAGTGTAACGTCAAGGTATTTTATTGAGGGTTTGGGCAGTCTTGAACATTGTGCTGTCTGGAAGGGTCTGTAGGAGTAGTATGAAAGTTTTTTCTTAGGTTTTGAGAGTAGTCTTGAGTATCGTGCCTTGAGGAAGGATTTTTAGTGTAACATAAAGGTATTTTTGAGGGTTTGGGGCAATCCATGAACATTGTGCTGTCTGGAAGGGTCTTGTAGGGCAGTATGAAAGCTTTTTCTTATGTTTTCAGGATAGTCTTGAAGCATCGTGCCATGAGTAAGGATTTTTTAGTTTAACATCAAGGTATTTTGTGAGTGTTTGAACTGATCACTTGAACATTGTGCGTTCTGGAAGGGTCTAAATAAGGGTCATGTAAAGAAGCTTTTCTTATGTTTCAGAAGGAGGTCTTGAAGCATTGTGCTAGGAAGGATTTTTTTAGTGTAACGTCAAAGGTATTTTAGCCCAGAGGGTTTGGGCAATCCATGAACATTGTGCTGTCTGGAAGGGTCTCCTAAGGGTAGTATAGCTTTTTCTTAGGTTTTGAGTGTAGTCTTGAAGCATCGTACCATGAGGAAGGATTTTTTTAGTTTAACGTCAAGGTATTTTGTGAGGTTTAGGGCAATCCATGAACATTGTGTGCTGTCTGGAAGGAAGGGTCGTGGGGGTAGTGAAAGCTTTTCTTATGTTTTCAGGAGGTCTTGAAGCATTTGTGCCATGAGGAAGGATTTTTTAATTATAGCATCAAGGTATTTGTGAGGTTGGGGCAGTCATGAACATTGTGCTGTGGAAGGGTCTCGTAGGGTAGTATGAAAGCTTTCTTATGACAGGAGAGTCTTGAAGCATCGTGCCATGAGGAAGGATTCTTTAGTGTAATGTCAAGGTATTTTGTGAGGGTTTGGGGCAATCCATGAACATTGTGCTGTCTGGAAGGGTCTCGTAGGGTAGTATGAAAGCTTTTTCTTAGGTTTTGAGTGTAGTCTTGAAGCATCGTGCCATGAGGAAGGATTTTTTAATGTAATGTCAAGGTATTTTGTGAGGGTTTGGGGCAATCCATGAACATTGTGCTGTCTGGAAGAGTCTCGTAGGGTAGTGTAAAGCTTTTCTTATGTTTTCAGGATAGTCTTGAAGCATCGTTCCATGAGGAAGAGATTTTGTATGTCAAGGTATTTTGTGAGTGTTTGGGGCAATCCCACGAACGACCTTTGCTGTCTGGAAGGGTCGTAGGAGTAGTGAAAGGTTTTCTTATGTTTTCAGGATAGTCTTGAAGCATCGTTCCATGAGGAAGGATTTTTTTACTTACGTAATGTCAAGGTATTTTGTAGGTGTTGGGGCAATCCATAGACATTGTGTGTGCTGTCTGGAAGAGTCTCGGGTAATAAGCTTTTTTTCTTAGGGTTTGATGGTAGTCTTGAGCATTCTGCCATCAGGAAGGATTTTTTAGTGTAACGTCAAGGTATTTTGGCAGAGGTTTAGGGCAATCCACCAGACATTGTGCTGTCTGGGAAGGGTCTCAGAGGTAGAATGAAAGCTTTTGCTGTTTTTGCTGTAAATACAATAAAAGTGTTTATAAGACAGATTATTGCAAGTGACAAGTCTGTTCTGCAATGTTGCACATAACTCATTCTCTGTCTATTTATTTTTGCAGATTTGGAAGAATCCTCACTGAAGGACCTCAATAAGATGATGATGATGGTGAGTGTTCAGTATTATAAATTTTATATTTTCTTCATTTTCCTTCTATTTTCTCTTATAATATTCAACCTAGGATAGGAATTAGTATCTCAGCAACAGACACTTAATGATCAGCTTTCTGATAGGTGACAATGTCTGTTAAGGAACAGGACCCTATTTAAGAGCCTGTTACCTGAATATTTCCCAGATTTCTGGTTAAAGAACACAGACCCTATTCTAAAGCTTCTGCTTGAATACTTTCTAGATTTATTAGTAGAGGAGAAATAGGCCAAAATACCCCTTAACCCGGACAAAAATAATATAAAGCTGAAGAATTGGTATAGAGGAAGGGATAATGTCAGAATATCAGAAAAAAGCCCCATTGATTAGAACCTGGGAATTCTGTTTTTTGGGGAGAAATTATATGGACAGAGTCAAATTTTGAGATCTTAAAATCATTAAAGCTTATACATCATTGGATAAGAATTTTTGTTCTAGAACTGCTCAGATGGTGTTTCCTTAAAATTATTCAGGTAAAAGGAGAATTGATGCTGAAATGATAACAAGAGCTTATAATTACTAATTTCTGTAAACTTATAGATTATTCATTTATCAAAATATTTTCAGTTAGAATAGATCATCTTCTATTAATTCTAGGATATCTATTCCATCTTCTTCTTTTTCAATGGCACCAAATTCTTCAACTGCCTAAAAAAATAAACAAAGTTTCATTGTTAAACTTCTAAACTTCACCATTAAAAAAATAGCGAAAATATTTTCCAACAATTTTTCTCATTTATATGACATTTCGTTCAACTTAGAAATAAAAATTAAGAATACTTGACTAACAGAAAGAAACCTTTACCTCAGGTTTTCAGGTTAATCTTGAAGCATGACATTTGAGGAAGGATTTTTAGTGTATTTCAAGGTATTTTTTGAGGGTTTGGGGCAATCCATTTGAACATTGTGCTTTTGGAAGGGTTTGAATTAGTATCAAACTTTTTTCCTAGGTTTTGAAGGTTAGTCTTTATCATCGTGCCTGAGGAAGGAATTTTTAGTTATCTCAAAGGTTCCAACCCCAGGGTTGGGGCAATCCATGAACATTTGTGCTTTGGAAGGGTCTCTGAATGTAGTATCAACTCTTTTCCTCAGGTTTTTGCTTGTTAGTGTTGAAGGATCTTTTGCCTGAGGAAGGATTTCAGAAGTGTAATTTCAAGGTATTTTTGAGGGTTGAGGTTTGGGCAAATATTTGAACATCAATTTTAATCTTCTGGTCCACAATCATCTTTGATTATCTGACAAGTATCAAAATTTTCAAGATTTTTGTTTATTTTTTCTATTGATATTGAAATTGTTATCTTTCACATGCTATGATGATTTTTTTTTGAAACTATGAAAAATTTTCAGGTTTTGAAGGGTTTATCTTCACTATTGACAGGGTTCAGCTTGATTTTCAAGATAAAATCTTATGGATGGAAGGATTTCTGTCTCAAAAAGTGAAGTTCAAATTATTTTAAAGTTCTGTAATACTAGATGAAACCTTTACCATGTGATAAATCAGAAAGATTTTTTTAGTGTAACGTCAATCTTTTTAATGAAGACTCAGTAGTTCAACATTAGTACTGTGAATATCTTCACAGCAGCATCAAACTTTTTTCTTTGGTTTTCCAGTAATCTTGAAGCACATTGTGTCAGAAGGCAGTGATTGTCAATGATTTTGTTGAGGGTTTTAACAAGTTTCAAAAATGAACATTTGATCTGGAAGATAGCTCTGAGGTGTAGTCATCCGGACCTTTGCATGAATAAACAGTAAATGATTTTTAAGTCATTCACAGTCATTCACTTCTTTTGAACATTTTTTTTTTATGCGTCCAGGTTTTTTGTCAGGTTCTTGAAGAAAGAAGAATTTCTTTCTAATAGGTCATTCATCCAGTGGTATAATAACATTATCAAGCTACATCTGTATCATCTGATTTTCAATTGTTGTGAGTCCTTTGCAATCCAACTTCCAAAGCTGTAGCCACAATTTTTTAACAAGGTTCACCTTCATCACTGGAATCTTCACATGACATGTACCATTTGGTAAAATCTTTTCTTAGAAAATCCGACAATAGTGAAATTATTTTGGCTCTTGTTATGCTGATTTTGATAAGAAACGTTCCTTTGAATATGGATTTTGATTTTCTGGTCTTATCACTACATTTTGGGAGGACCCTTTGAACCTTGTTCTTCTAGTGTGTGAATTAGTATCTTAACTGATATGCAAGCCTCGTTATATCCATCAAAGACAATGTATGAGTTACCATGAATTTCTTCTTGACTGAATTTACATACTTATCTTCATTTTTTTTGGTAAACAACATATCCTTTTAGCCAACTATTTTAACTGGTGAAGGAGTCAATCCATCAAAGACATCAGTTACCATCAAACCAACAACATGGTTTTCACAACAGTTTCAATTTTTCATGTTTTTTTGTGCCATTTGTCAAGGTATTTTGTGAAGGTTTTGTGCAATCATGAACATCAATTCTGGAAGGGTTGCCAATCAACCTTTTCTGTTGGTTTCAGGTTAGTCATTTGAAGCATTTGTCTGAGGAAGGATTTTTTAGTGTCTCAAGGTATGTTCCTTTGTGCAAAAGGGTTTGGGTCTCATGAGTTCATTTGTATCTGGAGATTGAGGGTGGTCTCAAAGCTTTTTCTCAGGTTTTCAAAGTCAAAATCAGCTCAACGTTCTCTCTTTCTGCTATTGCTGCCAGCCTTGTAAATAAAAGGGTTTGGATTGACTATAATTGTTAGTTCTTTTCATCAATGCTTACACTTCGTGTAAGAGCATCCAACGAAACAAATTGATCTTTCTTTCTTGATTTTTGCCTCTGTAAAATTGACGTCATTTAGACTCTTGTGTATGCGATCTCCAATGCATCTCAGCTTCATCACAATTTACAGTGTCTTTTCCATGCACAGGGCAATGCACAGACAACACCTGACGACAATGAGTGGAGGTTGCCATCTTTCATGCTAAATGGATTTCTAACCTCAAACCAGTCATAAAACATTTGGCAGTGTTCATAATCACGTTCTAGTCGTGTCACTCCCATTTCAATATTTTGATCTGTGGATCCAACATTGACACCTGATAACTTAGTCATTGCCTCATGAATAGCAGCACTCTGACTGATACTCATAGCCCAGATATTTCGAACATTTTCACCAAACCCTCTCCCTCTAGTTAATCCACCACTGCATTTTATGGAACGCATCAATGTTTGCTCTGTTACCAGGTCGGACCAAAGGCCAGCCCAAAATCTACCTGAACGTCGTCGCACAGCATGGTGACCATCTAAGAACTGTTGGTGTAGCCACAAGTTACTTTTAGTTAGGCCTTGCATCTCTTGTACATATAACCTAGAGCACTTTGCATAGTTAATATGTCCTGAGGCTGCAAATAAGTTCATCATTTTTTTGTGGTAGATTGAATATGAAGATACTTTTCCTCAGGTTTTTGCAAGTCCTCTCTGCAACAAGGAATTCTTTGATGATACTAACATAATCAACATAAAGCAGCCAAAGCTTTGCTGTGCGTGATACACCTGATCTTTCTTTAAAATAGGTTGATAAGATGACTTCAGCATCTTTCAGAATTTTACTGTTGCCTAACTCAATCAAATCCTGTTTATCCATGCCATTCTCCATTGATCTTACATAGATATTCTCAAACTCAGATATATCTAATTTTTCTTCTTCCCTTAATTCACTAATGATATGACTGACCAATGCACTCTGAACCAAAAAAATGAGCTCTTAGTGCCCTTGCTACTGCATGACCTGAAAATATGTGCTTCACTGTATCCTCAGAGTAAACTTCTTCAAAAGCTTGTTCTAAACCTGTTCCTTCATAAGGTTTCCGATGCTACCTAAGAAGCTCATTAACATGTGGAAACCACCTAATCGGCACACTATTTCAAGGTTTTGCTCCTTGATGATACCAATGGCTTTCTGCCATAAGGGCTGGTCGAAAGTTATACAAGGTGTAGGAATTTTATGTTTCTTGGCTTCCTCAATTACAAAGAGGAGGGTGGAGAATATGCATGTCTCATCGGATGGGTTTAGATCAATTATGGTAAAAAAAACTTAACTGAGGCTTCTTCATAAAGGGTGTTTTGTTGCGATGTCACGTGCATCATGTAACCTGACCAGTTTGGACGTGAATGATTCTTTGAGGTAAAAACCATGATGCATGCCATACCAGATCTAAGTTCATTTCAGGGGAGTGGAATTTTCTGAGGAAAAGGTCCTTCATTGGCTTTAGATTCAGCTTCAATAGACCATGGTAACATGGTAACTTGACCCATTGTATGGAATAATTTCGACAGTAGACGATAAATCCACGCTTGAGTTATGTTTCAAACGTTTTACTGCTTTGTATTTAGGTTTTTTAGAGCTAACAGAAATAATGCCCATTCCATGAAAGGTTCCTTTTCCAGTCAATGTCCGTATATTGTGGTCAACATTATCTGCCACCCATTGGGTAAAATGGGCTTCCTGATCTTCAAAGGTGGTGAGTTGACAGGCTGCAGCAGACTGTTTGAATAATTTAACCTCATCAGAGGTGACAGAAAATCCAAATTTTGCCAGGTGATCCACAAGCCACTTTGTACCAAATGACTTGTCAATATCAATGCCGATTCCAAAGGGTATTGGTACTATTAATGACCTTGGTCTTGATGCTTGTACGATGCATTGACCTATGCTGAGTTGTTTAAGATTGGAAGATACAAGACTGCTAAGAAATATTTTCAAACTTTCAGGCACCCATTTTGTTTCATAATCTATATCACTCAGCTCTTCAGTGGAAGGATATTTTGACTTATCTGATCTCTCTCTGATATCATTTTTTTGATTATTTTGGCAGCAGTAGTTATGATGTCATTTGGTGTCTGTTCTTTCGTATTCTTAAAGCTTTCTAATATAAAAGAGGTCATGTCACTGAAGCAAACAACGTTTGGCTGACCAGGGACTTCTGAAAAATAGATGTGTTTTCTGCAATGCCCAGCTAGTTTCGTTTCAAAATTGGTTATCTAAAAAAAACATTTAATCTTCATAGATCAAGTAAAATTTGGTATGATTATTAAATCAATTATTTAAAAGCTCTTTTTTTTTTATTGACTTATGATCCAAACCGCATTCATTCCTGCATGCACAGAGTTCCGTCATTTTCCCTAGGCCATTTGCATTTTACTTCCCCCACCCCCCCACCAAAAAAAAGGGAGTTCCCAACCCCCAATCAATGGGGCTTTTTTTTTGGTCATTCCTGACACAATCCCCGACCTTTGTGCCAATTTTCAGCTTGATATGATTTTTGTCCTGGTGATTTGCTAATTCCCCTCTAGTATATGATAAGGAACAAAGTCTGTTAAGGAACAAAGAGCCTCTTTATACACTGCACTTCATTATTTTACAGATTTCTGTTAAGTAACAGAGTCTGTTAAGGAACACAGACCCTATAATATCACAGCAAGCACTTCTTCTTCTTCTTCTTCTTCTTCTTCTTCTTCTTCTTCTTCTTCTTCTTCTTCTTCTTCTTCTTCTTCTTCTTCTTCTTCTTCTTCTTCTTCTTCTTCTTCTTCTTCTTCTTCTTCTTCTTCTTCTCAAGGGGAATGGAATGGATTGCTAAAGGGGAATGGGAATGGATTGCTAAAGGGGAATGGGAATGGATTGCTAAAGGGGAATGGGAATGGATTGCTAAAGGGGAATGGGAATGGATTGCTAAAGGGGAATGGGAATGGATTGTTCAACAGGAATGGGAATGGATTGTTCAAGGGGAATGGGAATGGATTGGAATGGGAATGGGAATGGATAAAGGGGAATGGATTGTTCAAGGGGAATGGGAATGGACTGCTAAAGGGTAATGGGAATGGATTGTTCAAGGGGAATGGGAATGGACTGCTAAAGGGGAATGGGAATGGATTGTTCAACAGGAATGGGAATGGATTGCCAAAGGGTAATGGGAATGGATTGTTCAAGGGTAATGGGAATGAATTGTTCAACAGGAATGGGAATGGATTGCTAAATTGGAATGGGAATGGATTGTTGAAGGGGAATGGGAATGGATTGTTAAAGGGTAATGGGAATGGATTGTTCAACAGGAATGGGATGGATTGCCAAAGGGGAATGGGAATGGATTGTTACAGGGAATGGGAATGAGAGTGATGCAGCACAAGGATGAGAGAGAGAGAGAGAGAGAGAGAGAGAGAGAGAGAGAGAGAGAGAGAGAGAGAGAGAGAGAGAGAGAGAGAGAACTCACAACTCAACAACTCAAATCACTAAAACTCTCCAACTCTCAACTCTCTCAACTCTCTCAACTCACTCTGCAACTCACTAAAACTCACTCTCAACTCACTCAAACTCACAAACTCACTCCCAACTCTCCAACTCACTACAACTCACTCTCACAACTCACTCTAAACTCTCCAACTCTCAAACTCACTCCCTCACTCTCCAACTCTCCTAAAACTCACCCTCCAACTCAACTCTAAAACTCACTCTCAAACTCACTCACTCAACTCCAACTCACTAAAACTCACTCTCCAACTCACTAAAACTCACTCTCAACTCTCAAAAACTAAAACTCAACTCACTCAAACTCACTAAAACTCTCCAACTCTCTCAAACTCACTCTCAAACACTCAAACTCACTCAAACTCAACTCTCAAACTCACTAAAACTCACTCAACTCACTCAAACTCTCAAACTCACTAAAACTCACTAAAACTCCCAACTCTCCAACTCACTAAAACTCAACTCTCCAACTCACTAAAAAACTAAAACTCCCCAACTCTCAAACTCACTAAAACTCACTCTCCAACTCACTAAAACTCACTCTCAAACTCTCAAACTCTAAAACTCACTCCCAACTCTCAAACTCACTAAAACTCTCCCAACTCTCCAACTCACTACAACTCACTCCAACTCTCACTAAAACTCACTAAAAACTCAACTCTCAACTCTCAACTCACTCAAAAAACTCTCAACTCTCAAACTCTAAAACTCTCAACTCACTAAAAACTCTCAACTCTCAAACTAAACTCTCTAAAACTCACTAAAACAAACTCAACTCACTAAAAAACTCACTCTCACTCTCAACTCACTAAAACTCACTCTCTCTCTCTAAAACTCACTAAAACTCACTCCCAACTCTCTCAACTCTCTAAACTCACTCCCAACTCTCCAACTCACTAAAACTCCTCCTCCAACTCTCTAAAACTCACTAAAACTCAAACTCCAACTCACTAAAACTCAAACCCAAAACTCAAACTCAAACTCACTCCAACTCACTAAAACTCCCCAACTCAAACTCACTAAAACTCCTCCTCAACTCTCAAACTTCACTAAAACTCAAAACTCACTCTCAACTCTCCAACTCACTAAAAAACTCACTCTCCAACTCACTAAAAACTCTCCAACTCTCAAACTCAAAAAACTCACTCCCAACTCTCAAACTCACTCAAAACTCACTCACTCCAACTCACTAAAACTCACTCTCCAACTCAACTAAAAACTCACTCTCCAAACTCACTAAAACTCACTCCCAACTCTCAAACTCACTAAAACTCACTCCCAACTCTCTCAACTCACTAAAACAACTCAACTCACTAAAACTCACTCTCCAACTCACTAAAACTCAACTCTCCAACTCTCTAAAACTCACTCTCCAACTCACTAAAACTCCAACTCAACTAAAACTCACTCAAAACTCTCTCTAAACTCTCCAACTCACTCCAACTCAACTCTCCAACTAAAACTCAAACTCCAACTCTCAACTCTCTAAAACTCTCAAAAACTCACTCAAACTCACTAAAACTCACTCTCAACTCTCAAACTCACCAAAAACTAAAACTCAACTCTCCAACTCACTAAAACTCACTCCCAACTCTCAACAAACTCTAAAAACTCAACTCAAACAAAACTCCCAACTCTCAACTCTCAAACTCACTCTAAAACTCAAACTCTCTAAAACTCACTTCTCTCAAACTCACTAAAACTCACTAAAACTCCCCAACTCTCTAAAACTCACTCCAGTAAATTCTCCAACTCAACCCCAATATCTCTCTCTAAAAAACTCACTAAAACTCAACCCCAATTTCTCTTTAAACTTAAAACTCACTTATATCTCCAAGTAAATCTCCATCAAACTTTATATGAAATAGCATATCTCCCAAAATTTCTCAACCTTTCAAAAAAACTTCACTTTTCTCATTCCTACTCTTTCAGTAAACAGCTTTTTGTTTTACATGAATAATTTTCTCTCCTCTAAATTTCTCTGCTTGTATGTCCAGTAAATTTCCCAATAAGTTGCATATGAAATAGCATATCTCCATCAAATTTTGCTGCTTCTTTCCCAACATTCCTACCTTTCAGTAAACAGCTTTTTGTTTTACATGAATAATTGTCTCTCCTTTAAATTTCTCTGCTTGTATGTCCAGTAAATTTCCCAATAAGTTGCATATGAAATAGCATATCTCCATCAAATTTTGCTGCTTCTTTCCCAACCTTCCTATCTTTCACTAAACAGCTTTTTGTTTTACATGAATAATTGTCTCTCCTTTAAATTTCTCTGCTTGTATGTCCAGTAAATTTCCCAATAATTTGCCATAAAAGCATTCCATCAAATTTTATCTTCTTCTTTCAACATACCTTTCACTAAATATTTTAGTTCCTTTAAATTTTCATGCTTGTATGTCCAATTTTCCCAATTAGTTTCATATGAAATAGCATTTTCTTTCCCAACATTCCTACTTTCAGTAAACATCTTTTTGTTTTCATGAAATAATTGTCTTCCTTTAAATTTCTCTGCTTGTATGTCCAGTAAATTTCCCAATAAGTTGCATATGAAATAGCATATCTCCATCAAATTTTGCTCTTCTTTCCCAACATTCCTATTTTCAAATCAGGAAACAGCTTTTTGTTTTTATGAATGAATAATTTTCTCTCCTTTTTTTCTCTGCTTGTATGTCCAGTAAATTTCCCAAAGTTGCATATGAAATAGATATCTCCAGCATATCTGCCATCAAATTTTAGTTCACTTCTTTCCCAACATTCCTATTTTCAATCATCAACTTTTGTTTTCTTTTTCTAATAATTGTTCTCCTTTAGTTTTATCAGCTTGTATGTCCAGTAAATTTCCCATATTAGTTCATATCAGCCATGCATACATCAAAGATTCACTATTAGCTTTCTATCATCATTTCCATGCTTTCAGAATTCATCTATTAGTTTTCTATCATTCATTTTCTCTCTCAAATTTCAGCATTGTTTCACAAATTCATTTTTCATTTTTATTAGTCATACTATCAGCCATTAATTTTTTCAACATTTATACTTTCAGTTATCAGCCATGCAACCATAATTCATTATTAGTTCACTATTTCAGCCAGGAGATCATAAAGTTCAAAGTTATCATCATTGCAACATCAGATTCACTATCAGTTCACTATCCATGCAACAGCAGATTCACTATTAGTTCACTATCAGCCATCATGCAAAAAATAGATTTCATTCTATTAGTTCACTATCAGCCATGCAACAAAATTCTATTAGTTCACTATCAACAGCTTGTATTCAGTATTAGTTCAATATCAGCCATGAAAACAAGAAATTCACCTTATTAGTTCACTATCAGCCATGCAACAGAGATTCACCATTAGTTCACTATCAGCCATGCAACAACAAAGATTCATATTAGTTCACTATCAGCCATGCAACAAGAGATTCATATATTAGTTCACTAATATCAGCCATTCAACAGGTTCACTATAAATTCATATTAGTTCACTATCAGCCATGCAACAACAAGATTCACTATTCACTATTCATGCAACCCATGCAACATCAAATCATTCAGTCCATTAGTTCACTATCAGCCATGCAACAGATATTCACCTTTCATTTATCAGCTTGCAACAAGAGATTTATAGTTCATTTGCAATAGTTCACTATCAGCCATGCAATCAAATTCACCATAGTTCACTATCAGCCATCATTCACTATCAGCTATCAGCCAACAAGAGATTCATCATTATTTCAATATCAGCCATGCAACAAGAAATTCACTATTAGTTCACTATCAGCCATGCAAATTCAAGAGATTCACTATTAGTTCACATATCAGCCATGCAACAAGAGATTCACTATTAGTTCACTATCAGCCATGCAACAAGCAATTCACTAAATTTCAGCCATATTCACTATCAGCCATGCAACAATAAATTCACCATTAGTTCACTATCAGCCATGCAAATTTCATTCACTATTAGTTCACTATCAGCCATGCAACAGCAGATTCGCTATTAGTTCACTATCAGCCATACAACAAGAGATTCACTATTAGTTCACTATAAGCCATGCAACAGGAGATTCACAATTTTATTAGTTCACTATCAGCCAACAGATTCACTATTAGTTCACTATCAGCCATGCAACATTCAAAATTCACTATTAGTTCATATCATGCCATGCAACAATAGATTCATTAGTTCATTATCAGCCCATGCATGTTCAGTTAAATTTATCAGCCATGCAACAAGAAATTCACTATTAGTTCATATCAGCCATCAACAAGAGATTTCTATTATCAGTTATCAGCCATGCAAATTCAATATATTTCAAATTCACCATTAGTTCACTATCAGCCATGCAACAAGAGAAAGTTGCATTATTAGTTCAATATCAGCCATTCTTTTTTTTTCCCAAATTTCACTATTATTAGTTATATCAGCCATGCAACAAAATTCACTATTAATATCAGCCATGCAACATATATATTCTATTTTTCACTATCAGCCATGCAACAAATTTATTAGTCATATCAGCCATGCAACATGTTCAATTTCATTATTAGTTCAATCATCATACATCAGAGATTTAATTAGTTCATTCATATATGCATTTAGGAGATTCATTAATTATATTTTCAATTCATTCATTCAATATTCTTATATTATTAGTTCATCATCCATCAATATATATTATATTTATATATTTATTATATTAAATTTTCATATTTATAATTTCATATAATTTCCCATATATATATGCATCATATAAATTCATATAATTTAAATTTTTAATTTATTCAACATCAAATTTTTGCCATTTTTTCAAATTAATCATTCAAAATTTCAAATTCATTGGTTAAATTATTTCAATTTCGTATTATTTATATAGATTTAATTAATTTTCTTTGATTATATAGATTTAGTAAATTTTAATCAATAAGTAATATATATGAAATAGTTTCATTTATCAAAATTTCAATTTTTTTAATTTAAATTTTGAGAATTAATTTTAAATTTTTTCCATCATATTTATAAAAATTCAAAATTTATTATTATTTTATCTATTATAGCAATATTTATTATCAATATTTTTAAAGTAGATTCAGCCAAATTCATATCAAATAATATGATTATGAAATAATCGATTTATCAATTCAATTTTTAATTTTAATATTCCATTCACCATTTTTTAAAATTTCATTTCAAATTTGACTATTTAATTTTTTAAATTAATCAGCCATTAATTCGTTAATTTTAAATTTCAAATTAGCCTTTAAATTTCATTAAATATATAAATTTTTCGATTCAGCCAATTCAATTCATTGAATATATCATATCAAATATTTTCAAATTTTATCAAATAATCCCAATAATTTAGTATTTTTCCTTTTCAAATTATTTTTTAATAAACCTAATTAATAATTATCATTAATTATTTTATAATATAATAAATTAACGTAAATTCATTAAATATCAATAATTTTCATAAAATTCATATTCATCAAATTGTTCGAATCATTTTAAATAAAATTTTAAATCAATTATTCATTCCATTTTAAATTTCAAAAATTTTTAATTTAAATATAAAATTTCAAATAATATAAAATCAATTTTTATATTCAATAAATTAAATTTAAATAATAAAATTAAAATATTATTTTTTTCCCAAATTTCCAAATAAGTTGCATATGAAATCAGAATATTCCATCAAATTTTCTGCTAAACTTTCCCAACATTTCTATTATTCAAATTTTTCAAATTTAAATTTCCATAATAATTAAAATTTAATTTAAATTTCTTATATTTAATCCATAAATTAAATAATAAAATTTAAATATATATTCCATCAAATTTTTAATCATGAATTTTCATTCATTTAATGATTTCAAAAATCAAATTTCTTCAAATTTTTCCTTTAAATTTGAAATTTGACTTATATGTCCAAATAAATTTTTAAATTTCATATAAATAATATATATTCATCAAATTTTTGCTATTTCCCATTGTCCTTTTTCCCATCATTCCACCTTTCAAAAAATAATTTTCCATCTACCTTGTCTCCATAAATTTCTCATATATGTCCAGTAAATTTCAAATTCAAAAAATAGCATTTCCATCTCATTTTTTTCTTCTTTCAAATTCTTCCATCAAAATTTTTTTTTTTCTCTTCAAATAATTTTTCCTTTAAATTTTTTTCAGTCTTGTATGTCCAGTAAATTTCCCAATAAGTTGCACTGTAAATATGAAATAGCATATCTCCATCAAATTTTGCTCTTTTTTCCCATCAAATTTTGCTGCTTCTTTCCCAACATTTCCTTTCCTTTCAAAATTTAAATTATCCTTTCTCTTTTTAATTATACCTTTAGTTTCAATTTTTAAATTTTCAGCTTGTATGTCCAGTAAATTTCCCAATAATTGCATATGAAATAGCATATCTCCATCAAATTTTGCTTCTTTCTTTTCTCTTTTTTTCCAACATTCCTTTCAAAAATCTCCATCAAATTTCTCTGTATACCTTTGTCTCTCCTTTAAATTTTCAGCTTGTATGTCCAGTAAATTTCCCAATAAGTTGCATATGAAATAGCATATATCCATCATTTTCTCCATCAAATTTTGCTTCTTTCCCAATTTTCCCATCAAATTTTTTCAAATTTCTTTCCCAACATTCCTACCTTTCAAAAATCTCCATCAAATTTCTCTGTATACCTTGTCTCTCTTTTTAAATTTCTCAGCTTGTATGTCCAGTAAATTTCCCAATAAGTTGCATATGAAATAGCATATCTCCATCAAAAATTTTGCTGCTTCTTTCCCAAACATTCAAAAATTTCCTTTCAAAAATCTCCATCAAATTTCTCTGTATACCTTGTCTCTCCTTTAAATTTCTCAGCTTGTATGTCCAGTAAATTTCCCAATAAGTTGCATATGAAATAGCATATCTCCATCAAATTTTTGCTTCTTTCCATCAAATTTTGCTGCTTCTTTCCCAACATTCCTACCTTTCAAAAATCTCCATCAAATTTCTCTGTATACCTTGTCTCTCCTTTAAATTTCTCAGCTTGTATGTCCAGTAAATTTCCCAATAAGTTTGAAATATGAAATAGCATATTTCCATCAAATTTTGCTTCTTTTTCCCATCAAATTTTGCTGCTTCTTTCCCAACATTCCTACCTTTCAAAAATCTCCATCAAATTTCTCTGTATACCTTGTCTCTCCTTTAAATTTCTCAGCTTGTATGTCCAGTAAATTTCCCAATAAGTTGCATATGAAATAGCATATCTCCATCAAATTTTGCTGCTTCTTTCCCATCAAATTTTTCTTCTTTCCCAACATTCCTACCTTTCAAAAATCTCCATCAAATTTCTCTGTATACCTTGTCTCTCCTTTAAATTTCTCAGCTTGTATGTCCAGTAAATTTCCCAATAAGTTGCATGAAATAGCATATCTCCATCAAATTTTGCTGCTTCTTTCCATCAAATTTTTGCTTTTTGCTGCTTCTTTCCCAACATTCCTACCTTTCAAAAATCTATCAAATTTTTCTGTATACCTTGTCTCTCCTTTAAATTTCTCAGCTTGTATGTCCAGTAAATTTCCCAATAAGTTGCATATGAAATAGCATATCTCCATCAATTTTTTGCTTCTTTTTCAAATTTTTGCTTCTTTCCCAACATTCCTACCTTTCAAAAATCTCCATCAAATTTCTCTGTATACCTTGTCTCTCCTTTAAATTTCTCAGCTTGTATGTCCAGTAAATTTCCCAATAAGTTTATGAAATATGAAATAGCATATCTCCATCAAATTTTGCTGCTTCTTTCCATCAAATTTTGCTGCTTCTTTCCCAACATTCCTACCTTTCAAAAATCTCCATCAAATTTCTCTGTATACCTTGTCTCTCCTTTAAATTTCTCAGCTTGTATGTCCAGTAAATTTCCCAATAAGTTGCATATGAAATAGCATATCTCCATCAAATTTTCCAAATTTTGATCTTCAAATTTTCCCATCAAATTTTGCTGCTTCTTTCCCAACATTCCTACCTTTCAAAAATCTCCATCAAATTTCTCTGTATACCTTGTCTCTCCTTTAAATTTCTCAGCTTGTATGTCCAGTAAATTTCCCAATAAGTTGCATATGAAATAGCATATCTCCATCAAATTTTTGCTTCTTTTTCCCATCAAATTTTGCTGCTTGCTTTTTCCCAACATTCCTACCTTTCAAAAATCTCCATCAAATTTCTCTGTATACCTTGTCTCTCCTTTAAATTTCTCAGCTTGTATGTCCAGTAAATTTCCCAATAAGTTGCATATGAAATAGCATATCTCCATCAAATTTTGCTGCTTCTTTCCCATCAAATTTTCTTTCCCAACATTCCTACCCTTTCAAAAATCTCCATCAAATTTCTCTGTATACCTTTGTCTCTCCTTTAAATTTCTCAGCTTGTATGTCCAGTAAATTTCCCAATAAGTTGCATATGAAATAGCATATCTCCATCAAATTTTGCTGCTTCTTTCCCATCAAATTTTGCTCTTCTTCCCAACATTCCCAACATTCCTTTCAAAAATCTCCATCAAATTTCTCTGTATACCTTGTCTCTCCTTTAAATTTTCAGCTTGTATGTCCAGTAAATTTCCCAATAGTTGCATATGAAATAGCATATCTCCATCAAATTTTGCTGCTTCTTTTCCCATCAAATTTTTTTGCTTCTTTCCCAACATTCCTACCTTTCAAAAATCTCCATCAAATTTCTCTGTATACCTTGTCTCTCCTTTAAATTTCTCAGCTTGTATGTCCAGTAAATTTCCCAATAAGTTGCATATGAAATAGCATATCTCCATCAAATTTTGCTGCTTCTTTCCCATCAAAAATTTGCTTCTTTCCCAACATTCCTACCTTTCAAAAATCTCCATCAAATTTCTCTGTATACCTTGTCTCTCCTTTAAATTTCTCAGCTTGTATGTCCAGTAAATTTCCCAATAAGTTGCATATGAAATAGCATATCTCCATCAAATTTTTGCTTCCCATCAAATTTTTCCCAACATTCCTACCTTTCAAAAATCTCCATCAAATTTCTCTGTATACCTTGTCTCTCCTTTAAATTTCTCAGCTTGTATGTCCAGTAAATTTCCCAATAAGTTGCATATGAAATAGCATATCTCCATCAAATATTCCATCAAATTTTTGCTGCTTCTTTTCCCATCAAATTTTGCTGCTTCTTTCCCAACATTCCTACCTTTCAAAAATTTCCATCAAATTTCTCTGTATACCTTGTCTCTCCTTTAAATTTCTCAGCTTGTATGTCCAGTAAATTTCCCAATAAGTTGCATATGAAATACCATATCTCTATCAAATTTTGCTGCTTCTTTCCCATCAAATTTTGCTGCTTCTTTCCCAACATTCCTACCTTTCAAAAATCTCCATCAAATTTCTCTGTATACCTTGTCACTCCTTTAAATTTCTCACCTTGTATGTTCAGTAAATTTTCCAATAAGTTGCATATGAAATAGTATATCTCCATCAATCTTCTTTCCCATCAAATTTTGCTGCTTCTTTCCCAACATTCCTACCTTTCAAAAATCTCCATCAAATTTCTCTGTATACCTTGTCTCTCCTTTAAATTTCTCAGCTTGTATGTCCAGTAAATTTCCCAATAAGTTGCATATGAAATAGCATATCTCCATCAAATTTTGCTGCTTCTTTCCCATCAAATTTTGCTGCTTCTTTTCAAATTTTTCTTCTTTTCAAAATTCCTACCTTTCAAAAATCTCCATCAATTTTCTGTATACCTTGTCTCTCCTTTAAATTTCTCAGCTTGTATGTCCAGTAAATTTCCCAATAAGTTTCATATGAAATAGCATATCTCCATCAAATTTTGCTGCTTCTTTCCCATCAAATTTTGCTGCTTCTTTCCCAACATTCCTACCTTTCAAAAATCTCCATGAATTTCTCTGTATACCTTGTGTCTCCTTTAAATTTCTCAGCTTGTATGTCCAGTAAATTTCTCAATAAGTTGCACATGAAATAGCATATCTCCATCCAATTTTGCTGCTTTTTCCCATCAAATTTTGCTGCTTCTTTCCCAACATTCCTACCTTTCAAAAATCTCCATCAAATTTCTCTGTATACCTTGTCTCTCCTTTAAATTTCTCAGCTTGTATGTCCAGTAAATTTCCCAATAAGTTGCATATGAAATAGCATATCTCCATCAAATTTTCTCCATCAAATTCAAATTTTGCTTCTTTCCCATCAAATTTTGCTTCTTTCCCAACATTCCTACCTTTCAAAAATCTCCATCAAATTTCTCTGTATACCTTGTCTCTCCTTTAAATTTCTCAGCTTGTATGTCCAGTAAATTTCCCAATAAGTTGCATATGAAATAGCATATCTCCATCAAATTTTTGCTTTTTTCCCTGCTTCTTTTTCCCAACATTCCTTTACCATTTCAAAAATCTCCATCAAATTTCTCTGTATACCTTGTCTCTCCTTTAAATTTCTCAGCTTGTATGTCCAGTAAATTTCCCAATAAGTTGCATATGAAATAGCATATCTCCATCAATTTTTGCTGCTTCTTTCCCAAAATTTTTTTCTTTTTCCAACATTCCTACCTTTCAAAAATCTCCATCAAATTTTCTCTATATACCTTGTCTCTCCTTTAAATTTCTCAGCTTGTATGTCCAGTAAATTTCCCAATAAGTTGCATATGAAATAGCATATCTCCATCAAATTTTGCTGCTTCTTTCCCAGCATTCCTACCTTTCAAAAATCTTCATCAAAAATTCCATCAAATTCTCTCTGTATACCTTGTCTCTCCTTTAAATTTCTCAGCTTGTATGTCCAGTAAATTTCCCAATAAGTTGCATATGAAATAGCATATCTCCATCAAATTTTGCTGCTTTTTCCCATCAAATTTTGCTGCTTCTTTCCCAACATTCCTACCTTTCAAAAATCTCCATCAAATTTCTCTGTATACCTTGTCTCTCCTTTAAATTTCTCAGCTTGTATGTCCAGTAAATTTCCCAATAAGTTGCATATGAAATAGCATATCTCCATCAAAATTTTTTTCCTTCTTTTTTCCATCAAATTTCTTTTTTTCAAATTTCTGCTTCTTTCCCAACATTCCTACCTTTCAAAAATCTCCATCAAATTTCTCTGTATACCTTGTCTCTCCTTTAAATTTCTCAGCTTGTATGTCCAGTAAATTTCCCAATAAGTTGCATATGAAATAGCATATCTCCATCAAATTTTTGCTTCTTTCCCATCAAATTTTGCTGCTTCTTTCCCAACATTCCTACCTTTCAAAAATCTCCATCAAATTTCTCTGTATACCTTGTCTCTCCTTTAAATTTCTCAGCTTGTATGTCCAGTAAATTTCCCAATAAGTTGCATATGAAATAGCATATCTCCATCAAATTTTGCTGCTTCTTTCCATCAACATTTTCCTACCTTTCAAAAATTCCACCTTTCAAAAATCTCCATCAAATTCTCTGTATACCTTGTCTCTCCTTTAAATTTCTCAGCTTGTATGTCCAGTAAATTTCCCAATAAGTTGCATATGAAATAGCATATCTCCATCAAATTTTGCTGCTTCTTTCCCATCAAATTTTGCTGCTTCTTTCCCAACATTCCTACCTTCAAAAATCTCCATCAAATTTCTCTGTATACCTTGTCTCTCCTTTAAATTTCTCAGCTTGTATGTCCAGTAAATTTCCCAATAAGTTGCATATGAAATAGCATATCTCCATCAAATCTCCATCAAATTTTAAATTTCTGCTTCAGTAAATTTCCCAGTTGCATATGAAATCATATCTCCATCAAATTTTTGCTTCTTTCCCAACATTCCTACCTTTCAAAAATCTCCATCAAATTTCTCTGTATACCTTGTCTCTCCTTTAAATTTCTCAGCTTGTATGTCCAGTAAATTTCCCAATAAGTTGCATATGAAATAGCATATCTCCATCAAATTTTGCTGCTTCTTTCCCATCAAATTTTGCTGCTTCTTTCCCAACATTCCTACCTTTCAAAAATCTCCATCAAATTTCTCTGTATACCTTGTCTCTCCTTTAAATTTCTCAGCTTGTATGTCCAGTAAATTTCCCAATAAGTTGCATATGAAATAGCATATCTCCATCAATTTTTTTTTTGCTGCTTCTTTCCCATCAAATTTTGCTGCTTCTTTCCCAACATTCCTACCTTTCAAAAATCTCCATCAAATTTCTCTGTATACCTTGTCTCTCCTTTAAATTTCTCAGCTTGTATGTCCAGTAAATTTCCCAATAAGTTGCATATGAAATAGCATATCTCCATCAAATTTTTTTGCTTTTCCCATCAAATTTTGCTGCTTCTTTCCCAACATTCCTACCTTTCAAAAATCTCCATCAAATTTCTCTGTATACCTTGTCTCTCCTTTAAATTTCTCAGCTTGTATGTCTTGTATGTCCAGTAAATTTCCCAATAAGTTGCATATGAAATAGCATATCTCCATCAAATTTTGCTGCTTCTTTCCCATCAAATTTTGCTGCTTCTTTCCCAACATTCCTACCTTTCAAAAATCTCCATCAAATTTCTCTGTATACCTTGTCTCTCCTTTAAATTTCTCAGCTTGTATGTCCAGTAAATTTCCCAATAAGTTGCATATGAAATAGCATATCTCCATCAAATTTTGCTGCTTCTTTCCCATCAAATTTTTTGCTGCTTTTTCCCAACATTCCTACCTTTCAAAAATCTCCATCAAATTTCTCTGTATACCTTGTCTCTCCTTTAAATTTCTCAGCTTGTATGTCCAGTAAATTTCCCAATAAGTTGCATATGAAATAGCATATCTCCATCAAATTTTGCTGCTTCTTTCCATCTGCTTCTTTCCATCAAATTTTGCTGCTTCTTTCCCAACATTCCTACCTTTCAAAAATCTCCATCAAATTTCTCTGTATACCTTGTCTCTCCTTTAAATTTTCTCAGCTTGTATGTCCAGTAAATTTCCCAATAAGTTGCATATGAAATAGCATATCTCCATCAATTTTTTGCTGCTTCTTTCCCATCAACATTTTTTTCCCAACATTTCTTTCAAAAATTCCATCAAATTTTCTCTTCTTTCTCCAAATTCTACCTTTCAAAAATTTCCATCAAATTTCTCTGTATACCTTGTCTCTCCTTTTAAATTTCTCAGCTTGTATGTCCAGTAAATTTCCCAATAAGTTGCATATATGAAATAAAATTTCTCCATCAATTTTCCCAATGCTTATTTTCCATCAAATTTTCTTCTTTCCCAACATTCCTACCTTTCAAAAATCTCCATCAAATTTCTATGTATACCTTGTCCCTCCTTCAAATTTCTCAGCTTGTATGTCCAGTAAATTTCCCAATATGTTGCATATGAAATAGCATATCTCCATCAAATTTTCTGCTTCTTTCCCATCAAATTTTGCTGCTTCTTTCCCAACATTCCTACCTTTCAAAAATCTCCATCAAATTTCTCTGTATCCCTTGTCTCTCCTTTAAATTTCTCAGCTTGTATGTCCAGTAAATTTCCCAATAAGTTGCATATGAAATAGCATATCTCCATCAATTTTTGCTGCTTCTTTCCCATCAAATTTTTTTTTGCTTTTTTCCCAACATTCCTACCTTTCAAAAATCTCCATCAAATTTCTCTGTATCCCTTGTCTCTCCTTTAAATTTCTCAGCTTGTATGTCCAGTAAATTTCCCAATAAGTTGCATATGAAATAGCATATCTCCATCAAATTTTGCTGCTTCTTTCCCATCAAATTTTGCTGCTTCTTTCCCAACATTCCTACCTTTCAAAAATCTCCATCAAATTTCTCTGTATACCTTGTCTCTCCTTTAAATTTCTCAGCTTATGTCCAGTAAATTTCCCAATAAGTTGCATAAATAGCATATTCCATCAAATTTTGCTTCTTTTATCCAAATCCTACCTTCTTTCCCAACATCCACCTTTCAAAATCTCCATCAAATTTCTCTATATACCTTGTTTCTCCTTTAAATTTTCAGCTTGTATGTCCAGTAAATTTCCCAAAATGAAATAGCATTCTCCATCAAATTTTCAAATTTCCCAAATTTTGCTGCTTCTTTCCCAACATTCCTACCTTTCAAAAATCTCCATCAAATTTCTCTGTATACCTTGTCTCTCCTTTAAATTTCTCAGCTTGTATGTCCAGTAAATTTCCCAATAAGTTGCATATGAAATAGCATATCTCCATCAAATTTTGCTGCTTTTTTCCCATCAAATTTTGCTGCTTCTTTCCCAACATTCCTACCTTTCAAAAATCTCCATCAAATTTCTCTGTATACCTTGTCTCTCCTTTAAATTTCTCAGCTTGTATGTCCAGTAAATTTCCCAATAAGTTGCATATGAAATAGCATATCTCCATCAAATTTTGCTGCTTCTTTCCCATCAAATTTTGCTGCTTCTTTCCCAACATTCCTACCTTTCAAAAATCTCCATCAAATTTCTCTGTATACCTTGTCTCTCCTTTAAATTTCTCAGCTTGTATGTCCAGTAAATTTCCCAATAAGTTGCATATGAAATAGCATATCTCCATCAAATTTTTGCTTTCCATCAAATTTCCACCTTTCAAATTTTCCATCAAATTTCAAATTTTCAAATTTTCTGCTTCTTTCCCAACATTCCTACCTTTCAAAAATCTCCATCAAATTTCTCTGTATACCTTGTCTCTCCTTTAAATTTCTCAGCTTGTATGTCCAGTAAATTTCCCAATAAGTTGCATATGAAATAGCATATCTCCATCAAATTTTGCTGCTTCTTTCCCAAAATTTTCCTACTTCTTTTCAACAAACCTTTCAAAAATCTCCATCAAATTTCTCTGTATACCTTGTCTCTCCTTTAAATTTCTCAGCTTGTATGTCCAGTAAATTTCCCAATAAGTTGCATATGAAATAGCATATCTCCATATCTCCATCAAATTTTGCTGCTTCTTTCCCATCAAATTTTCCTGCTTTTTCCATTCCTAACATTCTCTTTCAAAAATCTCCATCAAAATTTCTCTGTATACCTTGTCTCTCCTTTAAATTTCTCAGCTTGTATGTCCAGTAAATTTCCCAATAAGTGTCCAGTAAATTTCCCAAAGTTGCATATGAAATAGCATATCTCCATCAAATTTTTTGCTTCTTTCCCATCAAATTTTGCTGCTTCTTTCCCAACATTCCTACCTTTCAAAAATCTCCATCAAATTTCTCTGTATACCTTGTCTCTCCTTTAAATTTCTCAGCTTGTATGTCCAGTAAATTTCCCAATAAGTTTGCATATGAAATAGCATATCTCCATCAAATTTTGCTGCTTCTTTTTTCCCATCAAATTTTTGCTGCTTCTTTCCCAACATTCCTACCTTTCAAAAATCTCCATCAAATTTCTCTGTATACCTTGTCTCTCCTTTAAATTTCTCAGCTTGTATGTCCAGTAAATTTCCCAATAAGTTGCATATGAAATAGCATAGCATTCTTTCCATCAATTTTTTGCTGCTTTTTCCAACAAATTTCTACCTTTCAAAAATCTCCATCAAATTTTTCTCTGTATACCTTTGTCTCTCCTTTAAATTTCTCAGCTTGTATGTCCAGTAAATTTCCCAATAAGTTGCATATGAAATAGCATATCTCCATCAATTTTTTGCTTCTTTCCCATCAAATTTTGCTGCTTCTTTCCCAACATTCCTACCTTTCAAAAATCTCCATCAAATTTCTCTGTATACCTTGTCTCTCCTTTAAATTTCTCAGCTTGTATGTCCAGTAAATTTCCCAATAAGTTGCATATGAAATAGCATATCTCCATCAAATATCTCCATCAAATTTTTTTCTTCTTTCCCATCAAATTTTGCTGCTTCTTTCCCAACATTCCTACCTTTCAAAAATCTCCATAAAATTTCTCTGTATACCTTGTCTCTCCTTTAAATTTCTCAGCTTGTATGTCCAGTAAATTTCCCAATAAGTTGCATATGAAATAGCATATCTCCATCAAATTTTGCTGCTTCTTTCCCATCAAATTTTGCTGCTTCTTTCCCAACATTCCTACCTTTCAAAAATCTCCATCAAATTTCTCTGTATACCTTGTCTCTCCTTTAAATTTCTCAGCTTGTATGTCCAGTAAATTTCCCAATAAGTTGCATATGAAATAGCATATCTCCATCAAATTTTGCTGCTTCTTTCCCATCAAATTTTGCTGCTTCTTTCCCAACATTCCTACCTTTCAAAAAAAATCTCCATCAATTTCTCTATACCTTCTCTCCTTTAAATTTCTCAGCTTGTATGTCCAGTAAATTTCCCAATAAGTTTGCATATGAAATTCCATCTCCTTCTTTTAAATTTCTCAGCTTGTATGTCCAGTAAATTTCTCTGTATAATTGTTGCATATGAAATAGCATATCTTGTATTCCATCAAATTTTTTTCATATGAAATTTTTCCCATCAATTTTTTTGCTGCTTCTTTCCCAACATTCCTACCTTTCAAAAATCTCCATCAAATTTCTCTGTATACCTTGTCTCTCCTTTAAATTTCTCAGCTTGTATGTCCAGTAAATTTCGCAATAAGTTCCATATGAAATAGCATATCTCCATCAAATTTTGCTGTTTTTTTCCCAACATTCCTTTCAAAAATCTCCATCAAATTTCTCTGGATACCTTGTCTCTTCTTTAAATTCCTCGGCTTGTATGTCCAGTAAATTTCCCAATAAGTTGCACATGAAATAGCATATCTCCTTCAAATTTTGCTCCTTCTTTCCCATGAAATTTTGCTGCTTCTTTCCCAACATTCCTACCTTTCAAAAATCTCCATTAAATTTCTCTGTATACCTTGTCTTTCCTTCAAATTTCTCAGCTTGAATGTCCAGTAAATTTCCCAATAAGTTGCATATGAAATACCATAGCTCCATCAAATTTCCCAAAATTTTTGCTCCATTTTCTCCATTTTGCTGCTTCTTTCCCAACATTCCTACCTTTCAAAAATCTCCATCAAATTTCTCTGTATACCTTGTCTCTCCCTTAAATTTCTCTGCTTGTATGTCCAGTAAATTTCCCAATAAGTTGCATATGAAATAGCATATCTCCATCAAATTTTGCTGCTTCTTTCCATCAAATTTTGCTGCTTCTTTCCCAACATTCCTACCTTTCAAAAATCTCCATCAAATTTCTCTGTATACCTTGTCTCTCCTTTAAATTTCTCAGCTTGTATGTCCAGTAAATTTCCCAATAAGTTGCATATGAAATAGCATATCTCCATCAAATTTTGCTGCTTCTTTCCCATCAAATTTTGCTGCTTCTTTCCCAACATTCCTACCTTTCAAAAATCTCCATTAAATTTCTCTGTATACCTTGTCTCTCCTTTAAATTTCTCAGCTTGTATGTCCAGTAAATTTCCCAATAAGTTGCATATGAAATAGCATATCTCCATCAAATTTTGCCCTTCAAATTTTCCCATCAAATTTTCTTCTCTTCTTTCCCAACATTCCTACCTTTCAAAAATCTCCATCAAATTTCTCTGTATACCTTGTCTCTCCTTTAAATTTCTCAGCTTGTATGTCCAGTAAATTTCCCAATAAGTTGCATATGAAATAGCATATCTCCATCAATTTTTTTGCTGCTTTTCCCATCCCATCAAATTTTGCTGCTTCTTTCCCAACATTCCTACCTTTCAAAAATCTCCATCAAATTTCTCTGTATACCTTGTCTCTCCTTTAAATTTCTCAGCTTGTATGTCCAGTAAATTTCCCAATAAGTTGCATATGAAATAGCATATCTCCATCAAATTTTGCTGCTTCTTTTCCCATCATTTTGCTGCTTTTCCCAACATTCCTACCTTCAAATTTTCTGTATACCTTGTCTCTCCAAAATGTCCAGTAAATTTCCCCTTGCATATGAAAAATCTCCAAATTTCTCTGTATACCTTGTCTCTCCTTTAAATTTCTCAGCTTGTATGTCCAGTAAATTTCCCAATAGCTTGTATTCATATAAAAATCCAATATATTTCCATCAAATTTCCATCAAATTTTTGCTGCTTTTTCCCAACATTCCTACCTTTCAAAAATCTCCATCAAATTTCTCTGTATACCTTGTCTCTCCTTTAAATTTCTCAGCTTGTATGTCCAGTAAATTTCCCAATAAGTTGCATATGAAATAGCATATCTCCATCAAATTTTGCTGCTTCTTTCCCATCAAATTTTGCTGCTTCTTTCCCAACATTCCTACCTTTCAAAAATCTCCATCAAATTTCTCTGTATACCTTGTCTCTCCTTTAAATTTCTCAGCTTGTATGTCCAGTAAATTTCCCAATAAGTTGCATATGAAATAGCATATCTCCATCAAATTTTTTGCTGCTTCTTTCCCAACATTTTGCTTCCTTTCAAATTTCTCCATCAAATTTTCCAATTTCCCATCAAATTTTCTTTTCCATCAAATTTTTTGCTTCTTCTTTCCCAACATTCCTACCTTTCAAAAAAATCTCCATCAAATTTCTCTGTATACCTTATCTCTCCTTTAAATTTCTCAGCTTGTATGTCCAGTAAATTTCTCAATAAGTTGCATATAAAATAGCATATCTCCATCAAATTTTGCTGCTTTTTTCCAACAAATTTTGCTGCTTCTTTCCCAACATTCCTACCTTTCAAAAATCTCCATTAAATTTCTCTGTATACCTTGTCTCTCCTTTAAATTTCTCAGCTTGTATGTCCAGTAAATTTCCCAATAAGTTGCATATGAAATAGCATATCTCCATCAAATTTTGCTGCTTCTTTCCCATCAAATTTTGCTGCTTCTTTCCCAACATTCCTACCTTTCAAAAATCTCCATCAAATTTCTCTGTATACCTTGTCTCTCCTTTAAATTTCTCAGCTTGTATGTCCAGTAAATTTCCGAATAAGTTGCATATATGAAATAGCATATCTCCATCAAATCAAATTTTGCTGCTTCTTTCCCAACATTTCTACCTTTCAAAAATCTCCATTAAATACCTTGTCTCTCCTTTAAATTTCTCAGCTTGTATGTCCAGTAAATTTCCCAATAAGTTGCATATGAAATAGCATATCTCCATCAAATTTTGCTGCTTCTTTCCCAACATTCCTACCTTTCAAAAATCTCCATCAAATTTCTCTGTATACCTTGTCTCTCCTTTAAATTTCTCAGCTTGTATGTCCAGTAAATTTCCCAATAAGTTGCATATGAAATAGCATATCTCCATCAAATTTTGCTGCTTCTTTCCCATCAATTTTGCTGCTTCTTTCCCAACATTCCTACCTTTCAAAAATCTCCATCAAATTTCTCTGTATACCTTGTCTCTCCTTTAAATTTCTGAGATTGTATGTCCAGTAAATTTCCCAATAAGTTGCATATGAAATAGCATATCTCCATCAAATTCTACTGCTTTTTCCATCAACATTCCTACTTCTTTCAATCAAAAATCTCCATTCAAAAATTTTCTGTATACCTTGTCTCTCCTTTAAATTTTCAGCTTGTATGTCCAGTAAATTTCCCAATAAGTTGCATATGAAAAAATATCTCCATCAA